>NC_087189.1:8132500-8432500 GCF_035594125.1 Scylla paramamosain | reverse complement strand
TTCCAGCAGAAACATAAAAACATTACCAAAAACGAGCATTTTGGGCGATTTTTCAGCTTGTTATGTACAAAAGCGTCAAAATGCATATAAAGTATCCAAATAAGAAAACGAAAAGACGTTAAGAGAAACCAGTATTATGAGTTTTTTTTTCAGCTTATTAGGTACCGAAAACACACGATTTGCCTTCTGTATGGAGAAAACGTGCATTTTAAGTGTATTTAGCTTTGTTAGGTATCAAAACTCCAAAATGCATGCAAAGCACCCGATATGGGGAAAATAAACGACATTTCCAGAAACATGTCTTTTGAGAGTTTATGAGTGTGTTAGGCACAAAAAGGTCTTAAAAAGCATGGAAAGTGTCGTAAATGGGAAAACATTAAGTGTTTTGAGGTACTTACATACCAAACCACTAAAACGATTGCAAACACACTTTATGGAGAAACTCAACAGCTTTACCACAAACATGCATTTTGAGAGGTTTTGCGCCTGTTACGTACAAAAACGATAAAATACATGCAAATAACCTTAAAAGGGGAAAATAAAACATAACGTATATTTTGAGTGGTATTGAGCTTGATGGGTACCAGAACACTAAAACGTATGAATAATACTCTATATGGAGAAACGGAACAAGATTAACCAACCCTTGTGTTTTAAGGCTTTTTTCACGTTATTAGGTACCGCAACGCGAAAATGCATGCAAAGTATACTATATGGGGAAAGGAAACATTTCTAGAAACATGTCCTTTCACTGTTTATGAGCATGTTATGTACCAAGAAGCTAAAAACCATGGAAAGCACCCTATAAGAGAACACAAAAGATTACAAAAACTTTTAATTTCAGTGCTTATGAGCTACTTACATACAAAAACACTTAAACGCATCCAAAACGCTTTGAAAAAACTGAATAACATTAGCAAAAAAGCGTGTATTTTCAATGTTTTGAGCTTGTTACGCAAAAAAAAAAAGGAACCAACGACATTGAGAAAGTTATATAAAGAGTGTTTTTGAGCTTCTCAGGTACCAAAACGCGAAAATGCATAAATAATACTCTCTTTAGAGAAACAAAACAATATTAGATACCAAAACGTTAAAAAGCAACGAAAGCTCCCTATTTGGAAAAGCAAAACATTACCAAAAGCGTGTCTTTTGAGAGTTTTTACAGCTACTGACGTACCAAAACGCTAAAATGCATGCAAAGCATATTTTATGGAGAAACAGAATAACATTACCAGAAACGTGCATTTTGAGTTTTTTTTATCTTACGTATAAAAAAAAGCAAAAATGCATGCAAAACATCCTAAATGGCGATACGAAAAGAAATAAAAAGACACTTCATTTATCAGTGTTTTTGAGATTCTTAGGTAGCAAAATGCACAAACGCATGTATAACATTGTATATGAAGAAACAGAAGAACATTACAAAAAACGTATATTTTGAGTGTTTTTTCACATTGTTACGTAACAAAAACGCCAAAATGCATGGAAATCACCCAATATGGATAAAAAAAAAGGACATTACGAGAAAGATGCCGTTAGTGTTTTTGAGCGTCTTAGGTACCAAACGCGAAAACTATTTAGTACCACTGTATATGGAGAAACAGAACATTACCAAAAACGTTTATTTTGTGTTTTTCACAATTTTATGTACCAAAACGTCAAAATGACTCCAGACCACCATCTATGGGGAGATGAAACGATATTTCCAGAAACATGTCTTTTGTGTGTCGATAGTTGTTGTTAGGTACCAAAGTTATAAAAAGCATGGAAAGCTACCTATATGAAAGAAAAAGTCAACCAAAAATTTATCTTTTGGGTATTTTCAGCTACTTACGTACCATAACGCTGAGATGTATGCAAAACACCCTTTATTACCATAAACAATATTTTTTTCTTTTTACATATAAAAAGAAACATAAATGCATGCAAAATACTTTGCAAGAGGAAACAAAAAGACATTAGAAGAAACTTTTATAATAAGAGTTTTTTTTTATTTCTTAGGTACCAAGATCTGTTTGACGCATTGAAGAACAGTCTATATGAAGAAAAGAACAAGATTACCAAAAATTTTTTTCACATTGTTAGGTACTAAAACACTCTATAAAGAGTGTTATTTGTGGGTTTTAGCTTTTTTATACTTAACGAACTTGAAAAAAACTCATAATACACGTTTCTCGTAACATCCTTTCATTTTCCAAACATAGGGTTCTTTCGATGTATTTTAGCTTTTTTTAAAGGTAACATGATGAAAAACATTCAAAATACATGTTTTTTGCTAATATTTATCTGTTTCTCCATAAAGGGTTTTTTGCATGCGTTTTAACGTTTTGGTATGTAAAGAGCTCAAAAACACTTAAAGGCAAGTTCTTCGTAAAAGTTTTATTCCCATGTAATGTGATTCCCGTGCTTTTTACTGCTTTATTGCCTATCACGCTCAAAAACTATTTGGTAATGTAATTTTTTTTCCCACATAAAGCTAGTTTCGCATGCATTTTGAGATTTTGGTAACTAAGAATGTGAAAAGCACTCAAAATACACGCATTTGGTAAAGTTGTTCTGTATTCTTAATTAAGAGTGTTATTCCTGAGTTTCAGCATTTTCGTATCTAAGAAAATTATTTATATACACGAGTTTTTGCGTTTTTTGCCTTGTGGTTCTTGTGAAACTATAAAACACTCATTATATACATTTCTCGTAATGTCCTTTTGTATCCCAATATAGAGTACTTTCCATCCATTTTTGCATATTTTGAAGGTAAGAAGCTCAAAAAACATTAAAAATATACCTTTTTTGTAATATTATTCTATTTCTTCATATTCGTTGGTTTCCACCCTGTTTAGCGTTTTTCTTCGTAAAACACTTAAAGGACTTTTTTTCAGTAATTTTGTGATGGATTCCCATTTTGAGTGACTTCCATATTATTTATCGTTTTGGTGCCTAACATGCTAAAAAAAAAAAACACTCAAAAGACAGGTTTCTGGTAAAATCGTTTAATTTCCCAATATAGGAGACTTTGGATGCACTTTAGGGTTTGGTACATAACAGTCCGAAAAAAAGATCAATTAACTTTTTTTCATAATGTTCTCTTTTCACATAATTTCTCTGAATTTTTCCAGAAATTTGGCATCTCGGTACCTATGAAGATGAATAACAAAAAAAAAAAAAAATTCCTATTTTTTTATTTTTATTTATTTTTTTTTTTCTCTATAAAGAGCGTTATTTGTTGGTTTTGGCTTTTTGGTACTTAAGGAACTTAAAAAAACACTCATAATACACGTTTCTCGAAATGTTCTTTCGTTTCTCAAACATAAGGTTCTTTGCATGTACTTAAGCGCTTTTATAGGTAACATGATCAAAAACACTCAAAATACATGTTTTTGGTAATGTTATGATGTTTTTCCATGTAGGGTGTTTTTCATGCTTTTTTTTTTTAGCATTTTTGGTATATAAGGAGCTCAAAAACACTTGAAGGCAAGTTCTTGCTAAAAGTTGGTTTTATTCCTATGTAATGTGATTACCCTGCTTTTTATTGCTTTATTGCCTATCATGCTAAAAAAAAAACACTTAAAAGACACTTTTCTGGTAATGTCATTTTTTTCTCACATAAAGCTACTTTCACATGCAATTTGGGGTTTTGGTAACTAAGAATGTAAAAAAAACTCAAAATACACGCATTTGGTAAGGTTGTTCTGTTTCTCAATTAAGAGTGTTATTCAGGAGTTTCAGCATTTTGGTATCTAAGAAACTTCTCCATATATACGAGTTTTTGCGTTTTTTGCCTTGTGGTTCTTCAGAATCTATAAAACACTCATTATACACATTTCTCGTAATGTCCTTTTGTTAACCAATATAGAGAGCTTTGCATCCATTTTCACGTTTTTTGTAAGTAAAGAGCTCAAAAACACTCAAAATGTAAATTTTTGGTAATGTTATTCTATTTCTTCATATTGGTTGGTTTACATCCGTTTTAGCGTTTTTCTACGTAAAACACGGAAAAGACACGTTTTCAGTAATTTTGTTTTGGAGTCCCACATAGAATGACTTCCATATTAATTATTGTTTTGGTGAGTAACATGCTGAAAAACACTCACAACACAGGTATCTCGTAAAGTCGTTTAATTTCCTCATATAGTTAGCTTTGCATGCACTTTAGGGTTTGGTACATAACAGTCCGAAAAAAAAAAAAAAGCTATAATTAACTTTTTTGATAATGTTCTTTTTTTATATAATTTCCCTGAAATTTTGCTAGAATTTTAGCATGTCGGTACCTATGAAGAAGAATAATAAAAAAAATCCTATTTTTTTTATTTTTTTTTATTTTTTTATTTTTTTATCTCTATAAAGATGTTTTAGCACGAGTTTTTGCGTTTTTTGCCTTGTGGTTCTTTCGAACTATAAAACATTCTTTATACACTTTTCTCGCAATGTCCCTTTGTTTCCAAATATAGAGTGCTTTGCATCAATTTTCGCGTTTTTTTGTACGTAACAAATTCAAAAACACTCAAAATATACCTTTTTGGTAATGTTTTTCTACTTCTTGATATTGGTTGCTTTGCATCCGTTTAAGCGTTTTTCTACGTAAAACACTTAGAAGACACGTTTTCAATAATTTTGTTTTGGTTTGCCATATAGAGTGAGTTCCTCATTATTTATCGTTTTGGTGCCTAACATGCTGAAAACACTCAAAACACAGATTTCTGGTAGGGTCGTTTAATTTCCTCATATGGGAGGCTTTGCATGCACTTTACTGTTTGGTACATAACAGTCCGAAAAAAAAAGCTAATATTTCTCTTTTTGATAATATTCTCTTATCATATAATTGCCCTAATTTTTCCCAGAATTTTGGCATCTCGGTACATATGAAGGTGAATAACAAAAAAAAGAAAATCTTTTATTTATTTATTTATTTTATATTTTTTTCTAAATAACGAGTGTTATTTGTGTGTTTTAGCTTTTTGGTAGTTAAGGAACTTAAAAACACTCATAACACACGTTTCTCGTAATGTCCTTACGTTTCCCAAACATCAGGTTGTTTGCATGTATTTAAGCGTTTTTATAGATGACATTATCAAAAACACTCAAAATACATGTTTTTGGTAATGTTATTCTGTTTCTCCATAAAGTTTGTTTTCCATGCGTTTTAGCAGTTTGGTATTTAAGGAGCTCAAAAACACATATTGGCAAGTTTTTGGTAAAAGTTGGTTTTATTCCCATGTAATGTGATTACCCTGCTTTTTAGTACTTCATTGCCTAACACGCTCAAAAACAATTAAGAGACACTTCTGGTAATGTCATTTTTTTCCCTCATAAAGCTAGTTTCGCATGCTATTTTGGGTATTGCTAACTAGGAATATGAAAAACACTCAAAATACAGGCATTTGCTAAGGTTGTTCTGTTTTTGAATTAAGATTGTTATTCATGAGTTTCAGCATTTTGGTATCTAAGAAACTTTATATACAGGAGTTTTTGCGTTTTTCTACGTAAAACACTGAGAAGATACATTTTCAGTAATTTTGTTTTGGATTCCCATATAGAGTGAGTTCTTTATTATTTATCGTTTTGGTGCCTAACATACTGAAAAACACACAAAAGACCGATTTCTGGTAAGGTCGTTTAATTTTCTCATATAGGAGGCTTTGCATGCACTTTAGTGTTTGGTACATAACAGTCCGAAAAAAAAGCTAAAATGAACTTTTTTGATAATATTCTCTTATCATATAATTGCCTTGAATTTTCCCAGAATTTTGGCATTTCGGTACCTATGAAGATAAATAACGAAAAAAAAATAATATTTTCTAAATTTTTTATTTTTTTTTTCTAAATAAAGAGTGGGTTTTAGGTTTTTGGTACTTAACAAACTTAAAAACACTTATAATATACGTTTCTCGTAATGTCCTTTTGTTTCCAAATCATAAGGTTTCTTTCATGTATTTAAGCGTTTTTATAGATAACATGATCAAAAACACTCAAAATACATGTTTTTGGTAATTTTATTGTTTTTCCATAAAGTTTTTTTACATGCGTTTTAGCGGTTTAGTATATAAGGAGCTAGAAAACACTTAAAGGCAAGTTCTTGATAAAAATTGGGTTTATTCAATTGTAATGTGATTGCCCTGCTTTTTAGTGCTTTATTGCCTATCAGGGTCAAAAACACTCAAGACACAATTTTCTGGTAATGTCATTTTTTTTCTCACATAAAGCTGGCTTCGCATGCAATTTGGGGTTTTGGTAGCCAAGAATGTGAAAAGCTCTCAAAATACACGCATTTAGTAAGGTTGTTCTGTTTCTAAATTATAAATGTTATTCATGAGATTCAGCATTTTGGTATCTAGGAAACTTCTCCATATCCAGAAGTTTTTGCGTTTTTTGCCTTTTGGTTCTTTTGAACTATAAAACACTCATTATACACTTTTCTTGTAATGTCCTCTTATTTTCTAATATAGAGTGCTTTGCATCAATTTTCGCGTTTTTTGTAGGTAACAAGCTCAAAAACACTCAAAATATACCTTTTTGGTAATGTTTTTCTATTTTTTTTTATATTAGTTGGTTTGCATCCGTTTTAGCGTTTTTCTACGTAAAACACTGAGAAGACACGTTTACAGTAGTTTTATTTTGGATTCCCATATAGAGTGAGTTCCTTATTTATTTATCGTTTTGGTGCCTAACATTCTGAAAAACACTCAAAAGACAGACTTCTTTTAAGGTCGTGTAATTTCCTCATATAGGAGCCTTTGTATGCACTTTAGGGTTTGGTAACAGTCCGAAAAAAAAGATAAATTAACTTTTTTGATAATTTCTTTTTATCATAATTATAATAGCCCGGAATTTTTCCAGAATTTTGGCATCTTGGTACCTATGAAGATGAATAACAAAAACAAATAAATCCTATTTTTTTTTTTATTATTATTTTCTAAATAAAGAGTGTTATTTGTGGGTTTTAGCTTTTTGGTACTTAAGGAAATAAAAAACACTCATAATACATATTTCTCGTAATATCCTTTCGTTTCCCAAATATAAGATTCTTTGTATGTATTTAAGCGTTTTTATAGATAACATGATCAAAAACACTCAAAATACATGTTTTTTGTAATGTTATTCTGTTTGTCCATAAAAGATGTTTTGTTCTTGGTAAAAGTTGGTTTTATTCAAAAGTAATGTGATTGCCCTGCTTTTTAGTGGTTTATTGCCTAATACGCTCAAAAACACCCGAAAGACATTTTCTGGTAATATTATTTTTTTCCCATATAAAGCTAGTTTCACATGGAATTTGGGGTTGTGGTAACTAATAATGTGAAAAACACTCAAAATACAGGCATTTAGTAAGGTTGTTCTGTTTCTTAATTAAAAGTGTTATTCATGAGTTTTAGCATTTTGGTATGTAAGAAACTTCTCTAAAACACACATTCGGTAAGGTAGTTCTGTTTCTCAATTAAAAGTGTTATTCATGAGTTTCAGCATTTTGGTATGTAAGAAACTTCTTTATGTACACGAGCTTTTGAGTTTTTTGCCTTGTGGTTCTTGTGAAACTATAAAACACTCATTATACACGTTTCTCGTAATGTCCTTTTCTTTCCTAATATAGAGTGCGTTTCATCCATTTTCGCATTTTTTTGTAGGTAACAAGTTCAAAAACACATCAAAATATATCTTTTTTGGTAATGTTATTCTATTTCTTCGTATTGGTTGGTTTGCATCCGTTTTAGCGTTTTTCTAAGTAAATCACTGAAAAGACACGTTTTCAGTAATATTATTGAAATTGCTGAAAAAAAACACTCAAAAGACAGGTTTCTGGTAAAGTCAAGTAATTTCTCCATATAAGTGGCTTTGCATGCACTTCAGGGTTTGGTACATAACTCTGGAAAAAAGCTAAAATTATTTTTTTTATATTGATTTTTTTTACAAAATTTCCCAGAATTTTTCCAGAATTTTAGTATCTTGGTGCCTATGAAGATGAATAACAAATTTTTTTTTTCTATATAAAGTGTTATTTGTGAGTTTTAGCTTTTTGGTACTTAAGGAACTTAAAAACACTCATAATACACGATTTTCGTAATGTCCTTTTCTTATAGAAACATAAGGTTCTTTACATGTTTTTATAGGTAACATGATCAAAAACACTCAAAATACATATTTTTGGTAATGTTCTTTTGTTTCACCATAAAGTGTATTTTGCATGCGTTTTAGTGTTTTGGTATATAAGGAGCTCAAAAACACATAAAGGCATGTTTTTGGTAAAAGTTGGTTTTATTCCCATGTAATGTGATTGTTCTACTTATTAATGCTTTGTTGCATATCACGCTCTAAAACACTCAAAAGACACTTTTCCTGTAATGTCATTTTTCCCACATAAAACTAGTTTTGCTTGTAATTTCGGATTTTCGTAACTAAGAATGTGAAAAACACTCAAAATATTCACATTTGGTAAGATAGTTCTGTTTCTCAATTAAAAGTTTTATTCATGAGTTTCAGCATTTTGCAATGTAAGAAACTTCTTTATATACACGAATTTTTGCGTTTTTTGAGTTGTGGTTCTTGGGAAACTATAAAACACTCATTATACACGTTTCTCCTAATGTTCTTTTGCTTCCCAAAATAGAGAGAGTGCTTTCTATCCATTTTCGCGTTTTTTGTAGGTAACAATTTCAAAAACACTCAAAATATACCTTTTTGGTAAAGTTATTCTATTTCTTCATTTTGGTTGGTTTGCGTTTTAGCGTTTTTGTAAGTAAAACACCGAAAAGACACGTTTTCAGTAATTGTGTTTTGGATTCCCATATAGATTGACTTCCTTGGGTTTTATCGTGTTGGTTCCTAACATGCTGAAAAACTTTTATAAGCCAGTTTCCTGAACTTTGCCCGAATTTTGGCACCTCGTTACTTGTGAATATGAATAAGAATTAAAAAAATATAGTATTTTTTTTATCTATTTATTGATTTTTCTCAATAAAGAGTGCAATTTGTGGCTTTTAGCTTTTTCGTACTTAATGAACTTAAAAACACTCATAATACACGTTTCTCGTAATGTCCTTACGTTTCCCAAAAATAGCGTTCTTTGCATGTATTTCAGCGGTTTTATTGGTAACATGATCAAAAAAACACTCAAAATACATGTTTTTGGTAATGTTTTCTGGCAAAGACATTTGATTTCCCCATATAGGTGGTTTTGCATGCACTTTAGGGTTTGCTACATAACAGTCGAAAAAAAAAGCTAAAATTAAGTTTTTTGATAATGTTATTTCACAGAATTTATGAATTTTGCCCGAATTTTGGTATCTCGGTATCTGTGAAGATGAATAAGAAAGAAAAAAAATATCGTATTTTTTTATTTATTTATTTATTTTTTCTCAATAGAGAGTTATTTGTAGCTTTTAGCTTTTTGGTACTTAATGAATTTAAAAACACTCATAATACACGTTTCTCGTAATGTCCTTTCGTTTCCCACAAATAGGATTCTCAGCATGTATTTAAGCGTTTTATTGGTAACATGATCAAAAACACTCAAAATACATGTTTTTGGTAATGTTATTCTGTTTCTCCATAAAGTGCGTTTTGCATGCGTTTTGGTAAATAAGGAGCTCAAAAACACTTAAAGGCAAGTTCTTCGTAAACATTGGTTTTATTCCTATATAGTGTAATTCCCCTTCTTTTTAGTGCTTTACTGCCTATCACGCTCAAAAACACTCAATAGACACTTTTATGAAAATGTCTTTTTTTTTTACCACATAAAAGCGGTTTCGCAATCAATTTGGGTTTTGGGTAACTAAGAATGTGAAAAGCATTCAAAATACACACATTTAGTAAGGTTGTTCTGTTTCTCAATTAAGAGTGTTATTCATGAGTTTCAGCATTTTGGTATTTAGGAAACTTCTCCATATACACGATTTTATGCGTTTTTTGCCTTATTTTTCTTTTGAACTATAAAAAACTCATTATACACTTTTCTCGCAATGTCCCTTTCTTTCCCAATATAGAGTGCTTTGCATCAATTTTCGCGTTTTTTTTGTAGGTAACAAGCTCAAAAACACTCAAAATGTACCTTTTTGGTAATATTTTTATATTTCTTGATATTGGTTGGTTTGCATCCGTTTTAGCGTTTTTCTACGTAAAATACTGAGAAGACATGTTTTAAGTAATTTTGTTTTGGATTCCCATATTAAGTGAGTTCATTATTATTTATCGTTTTGGTGCCTAACATGCTGAAAAACACTCAAAAGACAGATTTCTGGTAAAGTCATTCAATTTCCTCATATACGAGGCTTTGCATGCTCTTTAGGGTTTGGTACATAAGAGTCCGAAAAAAAAAGCTAAAATCAACTTTTTTGATAATATTCTTTCATCATATAATTGCCCTGAATTTTCCCAGAATTTTGTCATCTCGGTTCCTATGAAAATGAATGACATAAAAAAAAAGAAAATTCAATTTTTTTATTTTTTTGATTTATTTATTAATTTTTCTAAATAAAGAGTGTTATTTATGGGTTTTAGTTTTTGGTATTTAAGGAACTTAAAAACACTCATAATACACGTTTCTCGTAATGTCCTTTCGTTTCCCAAACGTTTTTATAGATAACATGATCAAAAACACTCAAAAATACATGTTTTTGGTAATGTTATTCTGTTTCTCCATAAAGTGTGTTTTGCAGGAGTTTTAGCGTTTTGGTATATAAGGAGCTCAAAAACACTTAAAGGCAAGTTCTTGGTAAAAATTGGTTGTATTCGAATTTAATGTGATTCCCCTGCTTTTTAGTGCTTTATATCCTATCACGCTCAAAAACACTCAAAAGACACTTTTTTTGATAATGTCATTTTTTCCCACATAAATCTGGTTTCGCATGCAATTTGGGGTTTTGGTAACTAAGAATGTGAAAAGCTCTCAAAATACACGCATTTAGTAAGGTTGTTCTGTTTCTATATTAAGAGTGTTGTTCATGAGTTTCAGCATTTAGGTATCTAAGAAAATTATCCATATATACGAGTTTTTGCGTTTTTTGCCTTGTGGTTTTTGTGAAACCATAAAACACTCATTATACACGTTTCTCGTAAAGTCTTTTTGTTTCCCAATATAGAGTGCTTTGCATCCATTTTCGCCTTTTTTGTGGTTAACAGGCTCAAAAACACTCAAAATATACCTTTTTGGTAATGTTATTCTATTTCTTCATATTGGTTGGTTTGCTTCCGTTTTAGCGTTTTTGTACGTAAAACATGGAAAAGACACGTTTTCAGTAATTTTGTTTCGAATTCCCATATTGAGTGACTTCCATATTATTTATCCTTTTGATGCCTAACATGCTAAAAAAGAAAACACTCAAAAGAGAGGTTTCTGGTAAAGTCGAGTAATTTCCCCATACAGGTGGCTTTGGATGCACTTTAGGGTTTGGTAAATAATAGTCCGAAAAAAAAGCTTAAATTAACTTTTTAATAATAATCTTTTATCACATAATTCCCCTGAATTTTTTTCCAGAATTTTGGCATCTCGGTACCTATGAAGATCAATAAAAAAATATAAAAAATTCCTATTTTTCTATTTATGTATTTTATTTTATTTTCTAAATAAAGAGTGTTACTTGTGGGTTTTAGATTTTTGGTTCTTAAGGAACTTAAAAACACTCATAATATACGTGTCTCTAATATCCTTTCCTTTCCCAAACATAAGGTTCTTTGCATGTATTTAAGCGTTTTATATAGATAACATGATTAAAAAACACTCAAAATACCTGTTGTTTGTTATGTTATTTTGTTTCTATATAAAGTGTGTTTTGCATGCGTTTTAGCGCATATAAGGAGCTAAAAAACACTTAAAGGCATGTTCTTGGTAAACGTTCGTTTTATTCCATGTAATGTGATTGCCCTGCTTTTTAGTGCTTTATTGCCTAACACGCTCAAAAACACTCAAAAGACACTCTTCTGGTAATGTCATTTTTTTTTTTCAACATAAAGCTAGTTTCGCATGCAATTTGGGGTTTTGGTAACTAAGAATGTGAAAAACTCTCAAAATACACGCATTTACTAAGGTTGTTCTGTATCTCAATTAAGAGTGTTATTCATGAGTTTCAGCGTTTTGGTACCTAAGAATCTCAAAAACACTCTTAATGCACGTTTCTCGTAATGTCGCTTTTTTTCTTCATATAGGGTGCTTTGCATGCATTTTGGCATTTTTTTTCACGTAATAGTTGAAAAACACTGAAAATACACGCTTTTGGTAATAATAACATAAGAACATAAGAAATAAGTAAATCTGCAAGAAGGCATCAGGCCTACAAGTGGCAGT
This sequence comes from Scylla paramamosain, assembly GCF_035594125.1. Taxonomy (NCBI): domain Eukaryota; kingdom Metazoa; phylum Arthropoda; class Malacostraca; order Decapoda; family Portunidae; genus Scylla; species Scylla paramamosain. The sequence continues at coordinate 8,420,232 of NC_087189.1, read as the reverse complement.
ACTTGTATGAAACATGCCTACCTATTTCCACCTATCATCCCCATCCAAAAATGTGTAATTTTCTCTTACTGTTCCCAAATCCCTCAGCACTAACAGCTTGATTACTACGTCCGTTCCAATCATCTACTACTCTATTTGAGAACCAATTCCTTCCTGTCTCCTTTTTGAACATCAAGTTTTTAGGCTTGAACCCGTTTTTCTTGTTTTATCATATTTACAGATTCTAAGAATTTTCCTCATGTTCCCTTTATTATTACCCATATACCACTAAAAGACTTCTATTAGCTCCACTCTTAACCAACGTCTCTTTAAAGAATGTAAATTTAAGAGCTTGAATATCGCTTCGTAAGGAATATTCCTCATCCTCTGTATCCTTTTAGTCATTTTCCTTTGTACTGATTCTAGTAGACCTTTATCCTTCCTGTGATGTGGTGACCAGAATTGGACAGCGTAGTCTATATGAAGTCTGACCAGCGCCAAATGTAACTTTAATATTACTTCGGGAGTTCTACTTTTAGCACTCCTGAAAATGAATCATAATACACTATTTGCTTTGTTTCTGGCCTCTTTCCATTGCTTTCTTAGACGGAGTTCAGATATAACCTTAAATCTCAAATCTTTTACTTACCCTGAACCTACCAGAACTTGGTTGTTCATTATGTAACTACTGTGTGGGTTTCTTCTACTTACGCTAAGTGCTTTTCATTTGTTGATATTAAACTGCATTTGCCATCTGTCCGTCCATTCGTTCAACCTATTCAAATCTGCCTGCAAGGCGATGGTATGCGATTCTGACCTAATTAATCTACATATTCTCGTGTCATCCGCAAATTTACTAACAACACTACTAATTCCACTATCCAAGCCATTGACATATATTACAAACAACATCGGCCCTAATAGTAATAATCCCTTTCTCACCCCACTAATTACTTGACCCCACTCCGATTTAGAGCCGTTTATTACAACACTCTGTCGCCTGATGCTTAGCCATGACTTTATCCAATCTAAACAACTCGTATCTCTCGTGCGCCCTAACATTTCTCAGTAGCCTCTGATGGGGTACCTTGTCAAACGCTTTACTAAAGTCCTGATATAGGATGCCATAAATATCACTATTATCTGCCGCCTTGTAAACCTTACTGTATAAAGTTACCATGTTTCTCATGTAAGACTTTCCATTCCAGAAGCCGTGCTGTAACTCAGTTATCAAGTTATGTTTCTCTAAATGCTCTTAACTGTTCTTCGCTATTATTGACTCCATTATTTTACATTTAACAGAAGTTAAGCTGACAGGTTAGACGTTAAAGTTTTATCTCCTTTCTTAAAGGTAGGTATTATATTCGCCTGCCTGCAAATTACCGATACCTCACATGACTAAAGTGATTTCCTAAGGACAGAAACTAACAGATAACTTATAACCTTTTTCCTTTCCTTAAATACTGTGGAATATATTTTATCTGGTCCTTGTGAATTGAACTTTTCAACTTATCTATCTCCTGTTCCACTATCTCTTTTAGTTATGGTAATATCTGTCAGCTTCTCATCCTCTTCTACTCTAAATATCTTCTCACTATTCGGCAAATCCTGCATGTTTTCCTGGGCAAAGACAATTAAAAAATACTCGCTCACAATTTTACTAATCTCCTCTCAACAACTAATCAGGTCCCATTCTGCTGTCTTTAAGAAATTATTGTTTCTCTATTCTTCGTCTTATATGCCTGATAAAATCCTTTGAGGTCCGTCATCGCTTGGCTGGCTACCTTTAATTCATAACTATTTTTAGCTTTCCTTGTTAAACTCCTGACTTTTCTAATTCACTATATTATGGCCTTCAAACCACTTCCCTTGTCTTTAATCTCATATATACTTCTCCTTCGCCCTATATAGTGTTTTAACCACAGTCATCCATTTAGGATCATTCTTCTGCGATCTTTTTCTTCTGTAAGGGATGTTCCCTAACTGTCCCGAATGTAATTTATCAACGAAATATTTATTTCGCTTCTCCATAAAGGGTGTTTTGCATGGGTTTTAGCGTTTCTGTAAATAAGAACCTATAAAACACGTTTTTAGTAATGTTGTTTTGTATTCCTTTATAGAGTGCTTTCGATGCTTTTTAGCGTTCTGGTGTCTAACACGTTGAAAAATAAAACCACAATGCAAAAAACGCAAAAACTCGTGAATATGCTGAAACTCATGAATAACACACTTAATTGAGACACAGAGCAACCTTACTAAATGCGTGTCAAAAACACTAAAAGGCAAGTTCTTCGTAAAAGTTGGTTTTATTCCCATGTAATGTGATTGCCCTCCTTTTTAATGCTTTATTGCCTAACACGCTCAAAAATACTCAAAGACACTTTTCTGGTAATGTCATTTTTTTCCCACATAAAGCTAGTTTCGCATAAAATTTTGGGTTTTGGTAACTAAGAATGTAAAAAAACACTCAAAATACACGCATTTAGTAAGGTTGTTCTGTTTCTTGATTAAGAGTGTTATTCATGAATGTCAGTATTTTGGTATCTTATAAACTTCTCCATACAGTCGAGTTTTTGCGTTTTTTGCCTTGTGATTCTGGTGAAACTATAAAACACTCATTATACACGTTTCTCGTTATGTCCTTTTTTTTCCTTATATAGAGTGCTTTGCATATATTTTTGGGTTTTTTTTTATGTAACAAGCTCAAGAACACACATAATATATTTTTTGGTAATGTTATTCTATTTCTTCATATTGGTTGGTTTGCATCCGTTTTAGCGTTTTTCTATGTAAATCTTTTAAAAGACACGTTTCTAGTAATTTTGTTTTGGATTTCCATATAGAGTGACTTTCATATTATTTATCGTTTTATTGCCTAACATGCTTGTTGGTGCCTTTTGCCTCCCAGTATAGAGTGCTTTCCATCCATTTTTGCGTTTTTTGTAGGTAACAATTTAAAAAACACTCAAAATTATTCTATTTCATGCACTTTAGTTTTTGGTACATAACAGTCCGAAAAAAAAGCTAAAATTAACTTTTTTGATAATATTCTTTTATCATATAATTGCCCTGAATTTTTACCAGAATTTTGGCATCTCGGTACCTATGAAGATAAATAAAAAAAAAAATCCTATTTTTTTATTTTTTATTTATTTATTTATTTTTTCTTAAAAAATAAACTTAAACTTAAAAACACTCATAATACACGTTTCTCGTAATGTCCTTTCGTTTCGTTCCTTTCGTTTTAAACTTAAAAACACTCATAATACACGTTTCTCGTAATGTCCTTTCGTTTCCCAAACAAAAGGTTCTTTGCATGTATTTAAGCGTTTATATAGATAACATGATCAAAAACACTCAAAATACAAGGTTTTGGTAATGTTATTCTGTTTCTCCATAAAGTGTGTTTTGCATACGTTTTAGCAGTTTTGTATATAAGGGGCTCAAAAACACTTATGGCAAGTTGTTGGTAAAAAATGATTTTATTCCAATGTAATGTGATTGCCCTGCTTTTGAGTGGTTTATTACCTATCACGCTGAAAAACACTCAAAAGACACTTTTCTGGTAAATTCTTTTTTTTTTCCGAAAAAGCTATTTTCGAATGTAATTTGGGGTTTTTGGTAACTAAGAATGTGAAAAGCACTCAAAATCCACGCATTTAGTAAAGTTGTTCTGTTTCACAATTAATATTGTTATTCAAGAGTTTCAGCATTTCGGTATCTAGGAAATCTCTCCATATACACGAGTTTTTGCGTTGTTTGCTTTGTGGTTCTTTTGAACTATGAAACAGTCATTATACACTTTTCTTGCCATGTCCTCTTCTTTCCCAATAAAGAGTGCTTTGCATCAATTTTCGCGTTTTTGTAGGTAAAAAGCTCAAAAACACACAAAATATACCTTTTTGGTAACGTTTTTTTCTGTTTCTTGATATTGGTTGATTTGCATCCGTTTTAACGTTTTTCTACGTAAAATACTGAGAAGACACGTTTTCAGTAACTTTGTTTTGGATTCCCATATAGAGTGAGTTCCATATTATTTATCGTCTCGGTGCCTAACATGCTAAAAAACACACAAAACACAGATTTCTGGTAAGGTCGTTTAATTTCCTCATAATGGAGGCTTTGCATGCACTTTAGGGTTTGGTACATAAGTCCAAACAAAAAAAGCTGGAATTAACTTTTTTGATAATATTCTTTTATCACATAATTGCCCTAATTTTCCTAGAATTTTGGCATCTCGGTACCTATGAAAATGAATAACAAAAAAAAAAATCATATTTATTTTATTTTTTTATTTTTCTATTTTCTAAATAAAGAGTGTTATTTGTGGGTTTTAGCTTTTTGGTACTTAAGGAACTTATAAAAACACATAATACACGTTTCTCGTAATGTCCTTTTGTTTCCCAAACATAATGTTCTTCGCATGTTCTTAAGCGTTTTTATATATAATATGATCAAAAACACTCAAAATACATGTTATTGGAAATGTTATTCTGTTTCTCCATAAAGTTTGTTTTGCATGCGGTTTAGTGGTTTGGTATATAAACATTTAAAGGCAAATTCTTCGTAAAAGTTGGTTTTATTCCCATGTAATGTGATTGTTCTGCTTTTTAGTGATTTGTTGCATATCACGCTCAAAAACACTCAAAAGACACTTTTCTGGTAGTCATATTTTTTCCCACATGAAACTTGTTTCGCATGTAATTTGGCATTTTCGTAACTAAGAATGTGAAAAACACTCAAAATGCACAATTTGGTAAGGTAGTTCTGTTTATCAATTAAAAGTGTTATTCATGCATTTCATCATTTTGGTATGTAAAAATTTCTCTATATGCACGAGTTTTTGCGTTTATTGCCTTGTGGTTCTTTTAAAACTATAAAACACTCATTATACACGTTTCTCGTAATGTCGTTTTGTTTCCTAATATAGAGTGCTTTACATTCATTCTTGCATTTTTTGTAGTTAACAAGCTCAAAACACTCAAAATATATCTTTCTGGTAATGTTATTCTATTTCTTCATATAGGATGGTTTGCATCCGCTTTAGCGTTTTTCTACGTAAAACAATGAAAAGACACGTTTTCAGTAATTTTGTTTTGGATTCGCATAATGACTGATTTTCATATTATTTATCGTATTAGTGCCTAACATGCTGAAAAACACTGAAAAGACAGATTTCTGGTAAAGTCGTTTAACTTTCCTATATAGGTGGCTTTGCATGCACTTTGGTACATAACAATCCGAAAAAAAAGCTATAATTAACTTTCATGATAATGTTCTTTTTTCCACATAAATTCCCTGAATTTTGGCAGAATTTTGTTAAATCGGTACCTATGAAGATGAAAAAAAAACAAAAAATCATTTTTTTCTAAAAAAGTGTTATTTGTGGGTTTTAGCTTTTTGGTACTGAAGGAACTTAAAAAAAAAAACACTCATAATACATGTTTCTCGTAATATCCTTTCGTTTCCCAAATATAATTTTCTTTGCATGTATTTAAGCGTTTTTATAAATAACATGATCAAAAACACTCAAAATACATGTATTTGGTAATGTTTTTCTGTTTCTCCATAAAATGTATTTTGAATGCGTTTTAGCGTTTTGGTATTATAAGGAGCTCAAAAACACTTAAAGGCAAGTTCTTGGTAAAATTTGGTTTTATTCCCATGTAATGTGATTGCCCTGGCTTTTAGTGCTTTGTTGCATAACACGCTCAAAAATCACTGAAAAAACATGCAAAGCCTCCCATATGAGGAAATTAAAGACCTTTCCAGAAATCTGTCTTTTGAGTGTTTTTCAGCTTGTTAGGCACCAAAACGATAAATAATAAGGAACTCATTCTATGTGGGAATTCAAAAGAAAATTACTGAAAATGTGTCTTCTCAGTGTTTTGATGCAAACCAACCAATATCAAGAAGCAGAAAAACATTACCAAAAATGTATATTTTGAGTGTTTTTGAGCTTGTTACCTACAAAAAAAAAAAAAGCAAAAAATTGATACAAAGCACTCTATATTGGGAAACAAAGGGACATTGCGAGAAAAGTGTATAATGAATGTTTTATAGTTCAAAAAAAACACAAGGTAAAAAACGCAAAAACTCGTGTATATGGAGAAGTTTCCTAGATACCAAAATGCTGAAACTCATGAATAACACTCTTAATTGAGAAACAGAAAAACCTTACTAAATGCGTGTCAAAATCACTAAAAGGCAAGTTCTTCGTAAAAGTTGGTTTTATTCCCATGTAATGTGATTGCCCTGCTTTTTAGTGCTTTATTGCCTAACAGGCTCACAAACACTCAAAGACACTATTCTGGTAACGTCACTTTTTTTCCCACATAAAGCTAGTTTCGCATGGAATTTGGGATTCTGGTAACTAAGAATGTAAAAAAACATTCAAAATACACGCATTCCGTAAGGTTGCTCTGTGTCTTGATTAAGAAAGTTATTCATGAGTTTCAGCATTTTGGTATCTTGGAAACTTTTCCACACATACGAGTTTTTGCGTTTTCGCCTTGTGATTCTGGTGAAAATATAAAACACTCATTATACACGTTTTTCGTTATGTCCTTTTTTTTTCTTAGTGCCTTGCATCCATTTTTGTGCTTTTTTTTATGTAACAAGTTAAAAAACACACAAAATATACTTTTCTGGTAATATTATTCTATTTTTTTCATATTGGTTGGTTTGCATCCGTTTTAACGTTTTTCTACGTAAATCTTTTAAAAGACACGTTTTCAGTAATTTTGTTTTGGATTTCCATATAGAGTGACTTTCATATTATCTATCGTTTTGGTGCTTAACATGCGAAAAAAAACACTCAAAAGACAGGTTTCTTTTAAAGTCGTTTAATTTTCCCAAATAGGTGGCTTTGCATACACTTTATGGTTTGGTATATAACTCCGAAAAAAGGTAAAATTATATTTTTCGATAATGTTCTTTTTTCCACATATTTTCCCTGAATTTTGGCAGAATTTTGGCATCTTGGTACCTATGAACATCAATAACGAAAAAAATAAAAATGCTATTTTTTTATTAATATTTTTTTTCTCTATAAAAGAGTGTTATTTGTAGGTTTTAACGTTTTGGTACTTAAGGAACTTAAAAACATTCATAATACACATTTCTCGTAATGTCCTTTCGTTTCCCAAATATAGGGATCTTTGCATGTATTTAAGCGTTTTTATAGGTAACATGATAAAAAACACTCAAAAACACTTGTTTTTTGGTAATGTTATTCTGCTTCTCCATAAAGGAGTATTTTGCATGCGTTTTAGCGATTTGTTATGTAAGGAGCTGAAAAACACTTCAAGGCAAGTTTTTCGTAAAAGTTGGTTTTATTCCAATATAATATGATTGCCTTGCGTTTTAGTGCATTATTGCCTAACACGCTCAAAAGAACTCAAAAGACACTTCTGGTAATGTCAGTTTTTTTTCACAAAAAGCTAGTTTTGCATGCTATTTGGGGTTTTGCTAAGAATGTAAAAAAAACACTCAAAATACACGCATTTGGTAAGGTTGTTCTGTTTCTCAATTAAGATTGTTATTCATGAGTTTCAGCATTTTGGTATCTAAGAAACTTCTTTATATACACGAGTTTTTGCTTTTTTTGCCTTGTGGTTCTTGTGAACCACAAGTTCTTTTGCCGGAAAATAATAAGACACTCATTATACACGTTTCTCGTAATGTCCTTTTTTTTTTCCCAATAGGGAGTGCTTTGCATCCATTTTCACGTTTTTTGTAGGTAACAAGCTCAAAAACACTCAAAATATACCTTTTTGGTAATGTTATTCTATTTTTTCATATTGGTTGGTTTGCATACGTTTTAGCGTTTTTTTACGTAAAAGAACGAAGAGACACGTTTTCGGTAATTTTGTTTTCGATTCCGAAAGAATATTTCCAGAATTTTGGCATCTTAGTACCTATGAAGATGAATAAAAAAAAACATTTTATTTTTTTATTTTTTTTTCTCTATAAAGAGTGTTATTTGTGAGTTTTAACTTTTTAGGTACTTAAGGAACCTAAAAACACTCATAATACACGTTTCTCGTAATGTTCTTTCGTTTTCCAAACATAACGTTCTTTGCATTTATTTAAGCGTTTTTATAAATAACATGATGAAAACGCTCAAAATACATGTTTTTGGTAATGTTTCTCCATAAAGGGTGTTTTGCATGCGTTTTTACGTTTTGGAGTTTTAGCGTAAGGAGTTAAAAAAAACACTTAAAGGCAAGTTCTTCGTAAAAGTTGGTTTTATTCCCATGTAATGTGATTGTTCTGCTTTTTAGTGCTTTGTTGCACATCACGCTCAAAAACACTCAAAAGACACTTTTCTGGTAATATCTTTTTATTTCCCACATAAAGCTAGTTTCGCATGTAATTTGTGATTTTCGTAACTAAGAATGTGAAAAACACTCAAAATACACACATTTGGTAAGGTAGTCCTGCTTCTCAATTAAAAGTTTTATTCATGCATTTCAGCATTTTGGTATGTAAGAAACTTCTGTATATACACGAGTTTTTGCATTTTTTGCCTAGTGGTTCCTGTGAAATTATAAAACACTCATTATACAAGTTTCTCGTAATGTTCTTTTGTTTCCCAATATAGAGTGCTTTCCATCCATTTTTGCATTTTTTGTAGGTAACAAGCTAAAAAACACTCAAAATGTTCCTTTTTGGTAATGTTATTCTATTTGTTCATATTGGTTGGTTTGCATACGTTTTAGCGTTTTTCTTCGTAAATCACTGAAAAGACATGTTTTCAGTAATATTGTTGAAATTGCTGAAAAAAAAACTCAAAAGACAGATTTTTGGTAAAGTCGTGTAATTTCCCTACATAGGTGGCTTTGCATGCACTTCTGGGTTTGGTACATAATTCCGGAAAAAAACTAAATTTTTTTTTTATAATGTTTTTTTACATAATTTCGCTGAATTTTGCCTGAATTTTGGCATCTTTATACTATGTAGATGAGTAACAAAAAAAAAAATCTATTTTTTTTTGTTTTTTTTTCTCTATTTCTGGGTTTTAGTTTTTTGTTACTTAAGGAACTTAAAAACAATCATAATACACGATTTTCGTAATATCCTTTCGTTTCAGTCTTTGATAATGTTGTTCTGTTTCTCCATAAAGGGTTTTTTGCATGCGTTTTAGCGTTTTGGTATGTGAGGAGTTAAAAACACTTAAAGGCAAGTTCTTTGTAAAAGTTGCTTTTATTCCTATATAATGTGATTATTCTGGTTTTTAATGCTTTGTTGCATATCACGCTCAAAAACACTCAAAAGACATTTTTCAGATAGTCATTTTTTTCCCACATAAAGCTAGTTTCACATGTAATTTGGGATTTTCGTAACTAAGAATGTGAAAAACACTCAAAATACACACATTTGGTAAGATAGTTCTGTTTCTCAATGAAAAGTGTTATTCATGAGTTTTAGCATTTTGGTATGTAAGAAACTTCTCTATGTACACGAGTTTTTGCGTTTTTTGTCTTGTGGTTCTTGTGAAACTATAAAAAAATCATTATACACGTTCCTCTAAATGTCCTTTTACCTCCCAATATAGAGTGCTTTCCATAAATTTGCGCTTTTTTTGTAGGTAAAAAGCTCAAAAACACTTTTTGGTAATGTTATTCTATTTCTTCATATTTGTTGGTTTGCATCCGTTTTAGAGTTTTTTCTATGTAAAACACTGAAAAGACACGTTTTCAGTAATTTTGTTTTGGATTCACATATTGACTGACTTTCATATTATTTATCGTTTTGGTGCCTAACATGCTCAAAAACACTGAAAAGACAGGTTTCTGGTAAAGTCGTTTAACTTCCGTATATAGGTGCCATGCACTTTAGAGTTTGGTACATAAAAATCCGAAAAAATTAACTTTTTTTGATAATGTTCTTTTTTCCAGATAAATTCCCTGAATTTTGGCAGAATATTGGCATCTTGGTACCTATGAAAATCAATATAAAAAAAACTATTTTTATTTATTTTTTTTTTTTTCTCTATAAAGAGTGTTATTTGTGGGTTTTAACGTTTTGGTACTTAAGGAACTTAAAAACGGTCCTAATACACGTTTTTCGTAATGTCTTTTCGTTTCCCAAACATAGGGTTCTTTACATGTATTTAAGCGTCTTTGTAGGTAACATAATCAAAAACACTTAAAACAGATGTTTTTAGTAATGTTATTCTGCATCTCCATAAAGGAGTTTTTTGCATGCGTTTTAGCGTTTTGGTTTGTTAGGAGGTCAAAAACACTTCAATTATAGTTCTTGATAAAAGTTGGTTTTATTCCCATGTAATGTGATTGCCCTGTTTTTTTTTTGTGATTTATTGTCTAACACGCTCAAAAACACTCAAAAGACACTTCTAATAATGTCATTTTTTTTCCAACATACTTTTGCGTGCTTTTTGGGGTTTTGCTAACTATGAATGTGAAAAACACTCAAAATACACGCACTTGGTAAGGTTGTTCTGTTTCTCAATTAATAGTGTTATTCAAGAGTTTCAGCATTTTGGTATCTAAGAAACTTTCATATATACACGAGTTTTTGCGTTTTTTTACCTTGTGGTTCTCGTGAACCACAAGTTCTTTTGCTCAAAAATAATAAGACACTCATTATACATGTTTCTCGTAATGTCCTTTTGTTTCCCAATAGGGAGTGCTTTGCATCCATTTTCGCGTTTTTTGTAGGTAACAAGCTCAAAAACACTCAAAATGTACCTTTTTGGTAATGTTATTTTATTTTTTTCTTATTGGTTGGTTTGCATCCGTTTTAGCGTTTTTCTACGTAAAACACCGAAAAGACACGTTTTCAGTAATTTTGTTTTAGATTCCCATATAGAGTGACTTGCATGTTATTTACCGTTATGGTGCCTAACAAGTTGAAAAACACATAACACAGTTTTCTGGCAAAGACGTTTAATTTCCCCATATAGCTGGCTTTTCATGCACTTTATGCATGCATGGTTTGGTACATAACAGTACGAAAAAAAAAAGCTACAATAAACTTTTTTGATAACTGACTCATAATTTCCTGAATTTTGCCCAAATTTTGGCATCTCGGTACCTGTGAAGATGAAAAAGAAAGAAAAAAATATCGTATTTTTTTATTTATTCATTTATTTTTTCTCAATAAAGAGTTTTAATTGTGGCTTTTTGCTTTTTGGTAAATAATGATCTTAAAAACACTCGTAATACATGTTTCTTGCAATGTCCTTTCATTTCCCCAAAATAGGGTTCTTTGCATGTATTTAAGCGTTTTTATAGGTAACGATCAAAAACACTCAAAATATATATATTCTCTTTCTCCATAAAGTGTGTTTTGCGTGCGTTTTAGCGTTTTGGTATATAAGGAGCTCAAAACACTTAAAGGCAAGTTATCGGTAAAAATTGATTTTATTGCTTTATTTCCTATCACGCTCAAAAACACTCAAAAGACACTTTTCTGGTAATGTTATATTTTTCCCACATAAAGCTGGTTTCGCATGCAATTTAGGATTTTGGTAACTAAGAATGTGAAAAGCAGTCAAAATACACGGATTTAGTAAAGTTGTTCTGTTTCTCAATTAAGAGTGTTATTCATGAGTTTCAGCATTTTTGTATCTAGAAAACTTCTCCATATATACGAGTTTTTGCGTTTTTTACCTTGTGGTTCTTTTGAACTATAAAAAATTCATTATACACCTTTCTCGCAATGTCCCTTTGTTTCCTAATATAGAGTGCTTTCTATCAATTTTCGCGATTTTTTGTAACAAACTCGAAAACACTCAAAATATACCTTTTTGGTAATGTTTTTCTATTTTTTGATATTGATTGGTTTGCATCCGTTTTAGCGTTTTTCTACGTAAAACACTGAGAAGACACGTTTTCAGTAATTTTGTTTTGGTTTGCCATATAGAGTGAGTTCCATATTATTTATCGTTTTGGTGCCTAACATGCTGAAAAACACTGAAAACACAGATTTCTGGTAAGGTCGTTGAATTTCCTCATATGGGAGGCTTTGCATGCACTTTAGTGTTTGGTACATAACAGTCCGAAAAAAAAAGCTAATATCAATTTTTTTATATAATATTCTCTTATCATAAAATTGCCCTAATTTTTCCCAGAATTTTGGCATCTCGGTACCTATGAAGGTGAATAACAAAAAAAAAAGAAAGGAAAATCCTTTCATTTATTCTTTTATTATTTTATATTTTTTTTTTCTAAATAATGAGTGTTATTTGTGGGGTTTAGCTTTTTGGTAGTTAAGGAACTTAAAAACACTCATAATTCACGTTTCTCGTAATGTCCTTACGTTTCCCAAACATAAGGTTCTTTGCATGTATTTAAACGCTTTTTATAGATAACATTATCAAAAACATTCAAAATACATGTTTTTGGTAATGTTATTCTGTTTCTCCATAAAGTTTGTTTTCCATGCGTTTTAGCGGTTTGGTATGTAAGGAGCTCAAAAACATATATTGGCAAGTTCTTGGTAAAAGTTGGTTTTATTCCCATGTAATGTGATTGTCCTGCTTTTTAGTACTTCATTGCCTAACACGCTCAAAAACAATTAAAAGACACTTCTGGTAATGTCATTTTTTTCTCTCATTAAGCTAGTTTCACATGCTATTTTGGGTATTGCTAACTAGGAATATGAAAAACACTCAAAATACAGGCATTTCCTAAGGTTGTTCTGTTTCTTAATTAATATTGTTATTCATAAGTTTCAGCGTTTTGGTATCTATGTAACTTCTTTATATACACGATTTTTTGTGTTTTTCTACGTAAAACACTGAGAAGATACGTTTTCAGTAATTTTGTTTTGGATTCCCATATAGAGTGAGTTACTTATTATTTACCGTTTTGGTGCCTAACATGCTGAAAAACACTCAAAAGACGGATTTCTGGTAATGTCGTTTAATTTCCTCATATAGGAGGCTTTGCATGCACTTTAGGGTTTGGTACATAACAGTCCGAAAAAAAAAAGCTAAAATTAACTTTTTTGATAATATTCTTTTGTTCATATAATTTTCCTGAATTTTCCCAGAATTTTGACATCTCGGTACCAATGAAGATGGAAAAAAAAATTCCTTTTTTTTTTTTTTTTCCTAAATAAAGAGTGTTATTTGTGGGTTTTAGCTTTTGGTACTTAAGGAACTTAAAAAAACACTCATAATACACGTTTCTCGTAATGTCCTTTTGTTTCCCAAACATAATGTTCTTTCCATGTATTTAAGCATTTTTATAGATAACATGATAAAAAAAAACACCCAAATTACATGTTTTTGGTAATGTTATTCTATTTCTCCGTAAAGTTTGTTTTTGCATGCGTTTTAGCGATTTGGTATATAAGGAGCTCAAAAACATTTAAGGGCAAGTTCTTGATAAAAATTGGTTTTATTCCAATGAAAAGTGATTGCCCTTCTTTTTTGTACTTTATTACCTATCACGCTCAAAAACACTCAAAAGACATTTTTCTGGACATGTCATGTTTTCCCAAATAAATCTGGTTTCGCATGAAGTTTGGGTTTTTGGTAACTAAAAATATGAAAAACACTCAAAATACACAAATTTGGTAAGGATGTTCTGTTTCTCAATTAAGAGTGTTATTCATGACTTTCAGCATTTTGGTATCTAGGAAAGTTCTCCATATACACGAGTTTTTGCGTTTTTTGCTGTGTTGTTCTTTTGAACTATAATACACCCATTATACACTTTTCTCGCAATGTCCCTTTGTTTCCCAATATGGAGTGCTTTGTATTAATTTTAGCGTTTATTTTTTGTAGGTAACAAGCTCAAAAATACTCAAAATATACCTTTTTGGTGATGTTTTTTTCTATTTCTTGATATTGGTTGCTTTGCATCCATTTTTGCGTTTTTCTACGTAAAACACTGGGAACACACGTTTTCAGTAATTTTGTTTTGGATTCCCATATAAAGTGAGTTCCTTATTATTTATCATTTTGGTGCCTAATATGCTGAAAAACACTCAAAAGACAGATTTCTAGTAAGATCGTTTAATTTCCTTACATAAAAGGCTTTGCATGCAGTTTAGGGTTTGATACATAACAGTCCGAAAAAAAAGCTAAAATCAACTTTTTGATAATATTCTTTTATCATATAATTGTTTTGAATTTTCCCAGAATCTTGGCATTTTGGTACCTATGAAGATGAATAACAAAAAAAAAAAATTCCTATTTTTTTTTTATATATTTATTTATTTTTCTAAATAAAAAGTGGGTTTTAGGTTTTTGGTACTTAAACTTAAAAACACTCATAATATACGTTTCTCGTAGTGTCCTTTTGTTTCCCAAACATAAGGTTCTTTTCATGTATTTAAGCGTTTTTATAGATAACATGATCAAAAACACTCAAAATACATGTTTTTGGTAATTTCATTCTGTTTCTCCATAAAGTTTGTTTTGCATGCGTTTTAGCGGTTCAGTATATAAGGAGCTCAAAAACACTTAAAGGGAAGTTTTTGATAAAAATTGGTTTTATTCACATGTAATGTGATTGCCATGCTTTTTAGTGCTTTATTGCCTATCACGCTCAAAAACACTCAAAAGACATTTTTCTCGTAATGTCATTTTTTTCTCACATAAAGCTGGTTTCGCATGCAATTTGGGGTTTTGGTAACTAAGAATATGAAAAGCTCTCAAAATACACGCGTTTAGTAAGGTTGTTGTGTTTCTCAATTAGGAATTTTATTCATGAGTTTCAGCATTTTGGTATCTAAGAAACTTCTCCATATCCACAAGTTTTTGCATATTTTGCCTTTTGGTTCTTTTGAACTATAAAACACTCATTATATACTTTTCTTGCAATGTCCTTTTATTTCCTAATATAGAGTGCTTTGCATCAATTTTTTGCGTTTTTTGTAGGTAATAAGCTCAAAAACACTCAAAATATACCTTTTTGGTAATGTTTTTCTATTTTTTTTATATTGGTTGGTTTGCATCCGTTTTAGCGTTTTCCTACGTAAAACACTGAGACACGTTTTCAGTAGTTTGTTTTGGATTCCCATATAGAGTGAGTTACTTATTTACGAGTATTTATCGTTTTGGTGCCTAACATTCTGAAAAACACTCAAAAGACATTTCTTTTAAGGTCGTTTAATTTCCTCATATAGGAGGCTTTGCATGCACTTTAGGGTTTGGTACATAACAGTTCGAAAAAAAAAGCTGAAATTAACTTTTTTGATAATATTCTTTTATCACATAATTGCCCTGAACTTTCCCAGAATTTTGGCATCTCGGTACCTATGAATATGAATAACAAAAAAAAAAAAAAATCCTATTTATTTTATTTATTTTACTTTTTTTATTTTCTAAATAAAGAGTGTTATTTGTGGGTTTTAGCTTTTTGGTACTTAAGGAACATAAAAAAAACACTCATAATACACGTTTCTCGTAATGTCCTTTTGTTTCCCCAAAATAATGTTCTTTGCATGTACTTAAGCGTTTTTATAGATAACATGATCAAAAACACTCAAAATATATGTTTTTGGTAATGTTATTCTGTTTCTCCATAATGTTTGTTTTCCATGCGTTTTTAGCGGTTTGGTATATAAGGGGTTAATAAACACTTAAAGGCAAATTCTTCGTAAAAGTTGGTTTTATTCCCAAGTAATGTGATCGTTCAGCTTTTTAGTGCTTTGTTGCATATCACGCTGAAAAACACTCAAAAGACACTTTTCTGGTAATGGCCTTTTTTTTTTTTCCAAATGATGCTAGTTTCAGATGCAATTTGGCATTTTCGTAACTAAGAATGTGAAAAACACTCAAAATACACAATTTGGTAAGGAGGTTCTGTTTATTGATTAAAAGTGTTATTCATGCATTTATTCATTTTGGTATGTAAGAAATTTCTCTATATACACGAGTTTTTGCGTTTATTGCCCTGTGGTTCTTTTAAAACTTTAAAACACTCATTATACACGTTTTTTGTAATGTCCTTTTGTTTCCTAATATAGCTATAGTGCTTTACATCCATTTTTGCATTTTTTGTAGGTAATAAGCTCAAAAACACTCAAAATATATCTTTTTGATAATGTTATCCATTTCTTCATATAGGATGGTTTGTATCCACTTTAGCGTTTTCCTAAGTAAAACACTGAAAAGACACGTTTTCAGTAATTTTATTTTGGATTCACATATTGACTGACTTCCATATTATTTATCGTTTTGGTGCCTAACATGCTGAAAAACACTAAAAAAAGACAGGTTTCTGGTAAAATCCTTTAACTTCCTTATACGAGTATAGGTGGCTTTGCATGCACTTTAGGGTATGGTACATAACAATCCGAAAAAAAAGCTATAATTAACTTTTATGATAAGATTTTTTTTCCACATAAATTCCCTGTATTTTGGCAGAATTTTAGCATCTCTGTACCTATGAAGATGAATAACCCCCCCCCAAAAAAATCCCATTTTTTTATTTATTTTATTTATTATTATTTTTTTTTTTTTTCTAAAGAGTGTTATTTGTGGGTTTTAGCTTTTTGGTACTGAAGGAACTTAAAAATCACTCATAATACACGTTTCTTGTAATGTTCTTTCGTTTCCTAAACATAAGGTTCTTTGCATGTATTTAAGCGTTTCTATAGATAACATGATCAAAAACACTCAAAATACATGTATTTGATAATGTTATTCTGTTTCTCCATAAAATGTATTTTGCATGCGTTTTAGCGTTTTGGTATGTAACGAGCTCAAAAACACTTAAAGGTAAGTTCTTCGTAAAATTTGGTTTTATTCCCATGTAATGTGATTGCCCTGGCTTTTAAGGCTTTATTGCGTAACACGCTCACAAACACTGAAAAGACATGCAAAGCCTCCCATATGAGGAAATTAAAGACCTTACCAGAAATCTGTCTTTTGAGTGTTTTTTTCAGCATGTTAGGCACCAAAACGATAAATAATAAGGAACTCACTCTATGTGGGAATCCAAAAGAAAATTACTGAAAAATTGTCTTCTCAGTGTTTTTTTCGTACAAAAATGCTAAAACTGATATAAATCAACCAATATTAAGAAGCAGAAAAACATTACCAAAAATGTATATTTTGAGTGTTTTTGAGCTTGTTACCTACAAAAAAACGCAAAAAATTGATACAAGGAAGGGAAAGGAAAGAGGAAAGGAAAGAAAAGAAAGAGGAAAGAAAAGGACATTGCGAGAAAAGTGTATAATGAACGTTTTATAGTTCAAAAAAACACAAAGCAAAAAACGTAAAAACTCGTGTATATGGAGAAGTTTCCTATATACCAAAATGCTGAAACTCATGAATAATACTCTAAATTGAGAAACAGAGCAACCTTACTAAATGCGTGTTAAAAACACTAAAAAGTTGGTTTTATTCCCATGTAATGTGATTGCCCTACTTTTTAGTGCTTTATTGCCTAACACGCTCAAAAACACTCAAAGACACTTTTCTGGTAATGTCATTTTTTTCCCACATAAAGCTAGTTTCGCATGGAATTTGGGCGTTTGGTAACTAAGAATGTAAAAAAAACACTCAAAATACACGCATTTAATAAGGTTGTTCTGTTTCTTAATTAAGAGTGTTATTCATGAGTTTCAGTATTTCGGTATCATAGAAAATTCTTCATACAGTAGAGTGTTTGCGTTTTTTGCCTTGTGATTCTGGTGAAACTATGAAACACTCATTATACACGTTTCTCGTTATGTCCTTTTTTTTTCTTATATAGAGTGTTTTGCATCCATTTTCGCGTTTTTTTATGTAACAAGCTAAAAAACACACAAAATATACGTAAATCTTTTAAAAGACACGTTTTCAGTAATTTTCTTTTGAATTTCCATATAGAGTGACTTTCATATTATTTATCGTTTTTGTGCCTAACATGCAGAAAAACATTCAAAAGACAGGTTTCTTGTAAAGTCGTTAAATTTTATCAGATAGGTGGCTTTGCATACACTTTATGGTTTGGAACATAACTCCGAAAAAAAAGGTAAAATTAACTTTTTTGATAATGCTTTTTCCACATAATTTCCCTGAATTTTGGAAGAATTTTGGCACCTTGGTACCTATGAACATCAATAACAAATAAATAAAAATGCTATTTTTTTATTTATTATTTTTTTTCTCTATAAAGAGTGTTATTTGTAGGTTTTAACGTTTTGGTACTTATGGTACTTAATGTGCTTTCGTTTCCCAAATATGGGGATCTTTGCATGTATTTAAGCGTTTTTATAGGTAACATGATAAAAACACTCAAAACACTTGTTTTTGGTAATGTTATTCTGCTTCTCCATTAAGGAGTGTTTTACATGCGTTTTAGCGATTTGGAATGTGTTCTGAAAAACACTTCAAGGCAAGTTCTCGGTAAATGTTGGTTTTATTCCAATGTAATATGATTGCCTTGCTTTTCAGTGCTTTATTGCCTAACACGCTGAAAAACACTGAAAAGATACTTCTAGTAATGTCATTTTTTCCCACATAAAACTATTTTCTTAATTAAGATTGTTATTCATAAGTTTCAGCATTTTGGTATCTAAGAAACTTCTTTATATACACGAGTTTTTGCGTTTTTTGCGTTGTGGTTCCTGTGAATCAAAAGTTCTTTTGCCCGAAAATAATAAGACACTCATTATACATGTTTCTCATAATGTCCTTTTCTTTCCCAATAGGGAGTGCTTTCCATCCGTTTTCGCGTTTTTTTTTTTTGGTAACAAGCTCAAAAACACCCAAATTATACCTCTTTGGTAATGTTATTGTATTTCTTCATATTAGTTGGTTCTCATCTGTTTTAGCGTTTTTCTACGTAAAACACCGAAATGACACGTTTTCAGTAATTTTGTTTTCGATTCCCAAAGAATATTGCCAGAATTTTGGCATCTTAGTACCTATAAAGATGAATAACAAAAAAAAAAAATTCTCTATAAAGAGTGTTATTTGTGAGTTTTAGCTTTTTTCGTACTTAAGGAACTCAAAAACACCCATAATACACTTTTCTCGTAATCTCCTTTCGTTTCCCAAAAATAGGGTTCTTTTCATGTATGTAAGCGTTTTTATTGGTAACATGATCAAAAACACTCAAAATAAATGTTTTTGGTAATGTTCTTCTGTTTCACCATCAAGTGTATTTTGCATGCGTTTTAGTGTTTTGGTATATAAGGAGCTCAAAAGAACTTAAAGGCAAGTTCTTGTTTAAAATTGATTTTATTCCAATGTAATGTGTTTGCCGAGCTTTTTAGTGCTTTATTGCCTAACACGCTCAAAAACACTCAAAAGACATTTTTTCTCGTAATATTATTTTTTTCCCACATAAAGCTGGTTTCGCATGCAATTTGGGGTTTTGGTAACTAAGAATGTGAAAAGCACTTAAAATTAACGCTTTTAGTAAGATAGTTCTGTTTCTCAATTAAGAGTGTTGTTCCAGAGTTTCAGCATTTTAGAATGTAAGAAACTTCTTTATATACACGAGTTTTTGCGTTTTTTGCCTTGTAGTTCTTGTGAAACTATAAAACATTCATTCTACACGTTTCTCATAATATCCTTTTTCTTCCCAATATAGAGTGCTTTCCATCCATTTTCGCGTTTTTAGTAGGTAACAATTTAAAAAACACTTAAAATATACCTTTTTGGTAATGTTATTTTATTTCTTCATATTGGTTGGTTTGCATCCGTTTTAGCGTTTTTCTACGTAAAACACCGAATAGACATGTTTTCAGTAATTTTGTTTTGGATTCCCATATAGATTGACTTCCATGTTATTTATCGTGTTGGTTCCTAAGATGCTGAAAAACACTCATAAGACCGTTTACTGGCAAAGATGTTTAATTTCCCTTTATAGGTGGCTTTGCATGCACTTTAGGGGTTTTGTACATAAGTCCAAAAAAAAGCTAAATTTAACTTTTTTGAAATTGTTCTTATTTCACATAATTTCCTGAATTTTGCCCGAATTTTGGCATATCGGTACCTGTGAAGATGAATAAGAAAGAAAAAAAATATCGTATTTTTTTATTTATTTATTGTTTCTCAAGAAAGAGTGTTATTTGTGGCTTTTAGCTTTTTGGTAATTAATAAACTTAAAAACACTAATAATACACGTTTCTCGTAATCTCCTTTCGTTTCTCAAAAATAGTGTTCTTTGCATGTATTTAAGCGTTTTTATTGGTAACTTGATCAAAAACACTCAAAATACATGTTTTTGGAAGAGTTATTCTGTTTCACCATAAAGTGTGTTTTGCATTCGTTTTACTGTTTTGGTATATAAGGACATCAAAAACACTTAAAGGCAAGTTCTTGGTAAAAATTCGTTTTACTCCAATGTAATGTGATTGCCCTCCTTTTTAGTGCTTTATTGCCTATCACGCTCAAAAATACTCAAAAGACACTTTTCTAGTAAAATCGTTTTTTTTTTTTCCACAATCTATTTTTGCATGCAATTTGGGATTTTGGTATATACATATACACGAGAGTTTTAGCATTTTGGTATCTAGGAAACCTCTCCATATACACGATATTTTGCGTTTTTTGCCTTGTGGTTCTTTTGAACTATAAAACATTCATTATACACTTTTCTTGCGATGTCCTTTTGTTTCCCAATATAGAGTGCTTTTTATCAATTTTCGCGTTTTTTTGTAGGTAACCAGCTCAAAAACACTCAAAATATACCTTTTTAGTAACGTTTTTCTATTTCGTGAGATTGGTTGCTTTCAATCCGTTTTAGCGTTTTTCTACGTAAAACACTGAGAAGACACGTTTTCAGTAACTTTTTTTTGGATTCCCATATAGAGTGAGCTCTTTATTATTTATCGTGTTGGTGCCTAACAGGCTAAAAAAACACTCAAAACACAGATTTCTGGTAAGGTCGTTTAATTTCCTTATATAGGAGGCTTTGCATGCACTTTAGGGTTTGGTATATAACAGTCCGAAAAAAAAAAATCTGAAATTAACTTTTTTGATAATATTGTTTTATTATATGAATGCCCTGAATTTTCCCAGAATTTTGGCATCTCGGTACCTATGACGAGGAATAAAAAAAAAAAAAAAAATTCCTATTTTTTAATTTTTTAAATTTTTTAATTTTTTCAATAAAGAGTGTTATTTGTGGGTTTTAGCTTTTTGGTACTTAAGGAACTTAAAAAACACTCATAATACACTTTTCTCGTAATGTCCTTTTCTTTCCCAAACATAATGTTCTTTCCATATATTTAAGCGTTTTTATAGATAACATGATCAAAAACACTGAAAATACATGTATTTGGTAATGTTATTCTGTTTCTCCATAAAGTGTGTTTTCCATGCGTTTTAACAGTTTTGTATATAAGGAGCTCAAAAACACTTAAAGGCAAGTTTTTGGTATAAATTGGTGTTATTCCAATGTAATATGGTTGCCCTGCTTTTTAGTGCTTTATTGCCTTTCACGCTCAAAAACACTTAAAAGACACTTTTCTGATAATGTCATTTTTTTCTCACATAAAGGTGGTTTGGCATGCAATTTGGGGTTTTGGTAACTAAGAATGTTAAAAGCACTTAAAATACACGCATTTAGTAAGTTTGCTCTGTTTTTTAAATTAAGAGTGTTATTCATGAATTTCAGCATTTTGGTATCTAGGAAATCTCTCCATATACACGAGTTTTTGCGTTTTTTGCTTTGTGGTTCTTTTGAACTATAAAACACTCATTATACACTTTTCTTGCAATGTCCTTTTGTTTCCCAATATAGAGTGTTTTGCATCAATTTTCGCCTTTTTTGTAGTTAAAAAGCTTAAAAACACACAAAATATACCTTTTTTGTAACGTTTTTCTATTTTTTTATATTGGTTGGTTTCCATCCGTTTTAACGTTTTTCTACGTAAAACACTGAGAAGACACGTTTTCAGTAACTTTGTTTTGGATTCTTATATAGAGTGAGTTCCTTATTATTTATCGTTTTGGTGCCTAACATGCTAAAAAAAACACTAAAAACACAGATTTCTGGTAAGATCGCTTAATTTTGCATGCACTTTAGGGTTTGGTACATAACTGTCCGAAAAAAAAAAAGCTGAAATTAAATTTTTGATAATATTCTTTTATCACATAATTGCCCTGAATTTTCCCAGAATTTCGGCATCTCGGTACCTATGAATATGAATAACAAAAAAGAAAATCCTATTTATTTTATAATTTATTTATTTTTTTATTGTTTTTTTAATAAAGAGTGTTATTTGTGCTTTTTGTTACTTAAGGAACTAAAAAAAACACTCATAATACACGTTTCTCGTAATGTCCTTTTCTTTCCCAAACATAATATTCTTTGCATGTACTTAAGCGTTTTTATAGATAACATGATCAAAAACACTCAAAATACATGTTTTTGGTAATGTTATTCTGTTTCTCCATAAAGTTTATTTTGCATGCGTTTTAGCGGTTTGGTATATAAGGAGTTAAAAAATACTTAAAGGCAAATTCTTCGTAAAAGTTGCTTTTATTCCCATGTAATGTGATCGTTCTGCTTTTTAGTGCTTTGTTCCATATCACGCTGAAAAACACTCAAAAGACACTTTTCTGGTAATGTAATTTTTTTTTCCCACATGAAGCTAGTTTCGCATATAATTTGACATTTTCGTAACTAAGAATGTGAAAAACACTCAAAATACACAATTTGTTAAATTAAATTAAATGTGTTATTCATGCATTTATTCATTTTGGTATGTAGGAAAATTCTCTATATACACGAGTTTTTGCGTTTATTACCTTGTGGTTCTTTTAAAACTAAAAAACACTCATTATACACGTTTCTCGTAATGTCCTTTTGTTTCCTAATATAGAGATCTTTACATCCATTTATGCATTTTTTGTAGGTAACAAGCTCAAAAACACTCAAAATATATCTCTTTGGTAATGTTATTCAATTTCTTCTTATAGGATGGTTTGTATTTGCTTTAGCGTTTTTCTAAGGAAAACACGGAAAAGACACGTTTTCAGTAATTTTCTTTTGGATTCACATATTGACTGACATCCAAATTATTTATCATTTTGGTGCCTAACATGCTTAAAAACACAGAAAAGACAGGTGTCTGGTAAAGTCGTTTAACTTCCCTATATAAGTGGCTTTGCATGCACTTTAGGGTTTCGTACATAACAATCCGATAAAAAAGCTATAATTAACTTTTATGATAATGTTCTTTTTTCCACATAAATTCCCTGAATTTTGGCAGAATTTTGGCATGTCGGTACCTATGAAGATGAAGAACCCAAAAAAAAAAAAAATCCCATTTTTTATTTTTTTTTATTGATTTTTTTTTTCTAAAGCTTTTTAGCTTTTTGGTACTGAAGGAACTTAAAAATCACTCATAATACACGTTTCTCGTAATGTTCTTTTGTTTCCCAAACATAAGGTTCTTTGCATGTATTTAAATGTTTTTATTGATAACATGATCAAAAACACTCAAAATACATGTATTTTTTAATGTTATTCTGTTTCTTAATAAAATGTATTTTGCATGCGTTTTTGCGTTTTGGTATGTAACGAGCTCGAAAACACTTAAAGATATGTTCTTGGTAAAAAAAAATTTTTTTCCATGTAACGTGATTACCCTGGCTTTTAGGGCTTTATTGCGTAACACGCTCACAAACACTGAAAAGACATGCAAACCCTCCCATATGAGGAAATTAAAGACCTTACCAGAAATCTGTGTTTTGAGTGTTTTTCAGCATGTTAGGCACCAAAACGATAAATAATAAGGAACTCACTCTATGTGGGAATCCAAATGAAAATTACTGAAAACATGTCTTGTCAGTGTTTCACGTAGAAAAACGCTAAAACTAATACAAACCAACCAATATCAAGAAGCAGAAAAACATTACCAAAAATGTATATTTTGAGTGTTTTTAAGTTAGTTAAATACCAAAAAAAAAAACGCGAAAATTGATGCAAAGCACTCTATATTGGGAAAGAAAGGGACATTGCGAGAAAAGTGTATAATGAATGTTTTATAGTTAAAAAAAAACCCACACGGCAAAAAACGCAAAAACTCGTGTATATGGAGAAGTCTCCTGTATACCAAAATGCTGAAACTTATGAATAACTTTAATCGAGAAACAGAGCAACCTTACTAAATGCGTGTCAAAAACACTAAAAGGCAAGTTCTTTGTAAAACTTGGTTTTATTCCCATGTAATGTGATTGCTCTGCTTTTCAGTGCTTTATTGCCTAACACGCTCAAAAACACTTAAAGACACTTTTCTGGTAATGTCATTTTTTTTCCACATAAAGCTAGTTTCGCATGGAATTTGGGGTTTTTGGTAACTAAGAATGTAAAAAAAAACACTCAAAATACTCGCATTTAGTAAGGTTGTTCTGTTTCTTGATTAAGAGTGTTATTCATGAGTTTCAGTATTTTGGTATCTTAGAAACTTCTCCATACAGTCGAGTGTTTGCGTTTTTTGCCTTCTGATTCTGGTGAAACTCTAAAACACTAATTATACACGTTTCTCGTTATGTCCTTTTTTTTCTTATATAGAGTGCTTTGCATCTATTTTCGCGTTTTTTTTTTTTATGTAACAAGCTAAAAAACACACAAAATATACTTTTTTGGTAGTATTATTCTATTTCTTCATATTGATTGGTTTGCATCGGTTTTAGTGTTTTTCAACGTAAATCTTTTAAAAGACACGTTTTCAGTCATTTTGTATTGGATTTCCATATAGAGTGACTTTCATATTATTTATCGTTTTGATGCCTAACATGCAAAAAAAACACTCAAAAGACAAGTTTCTTATAAAGTCGTTAAATTTTATCAAATTATTTGCATACACTTTATGGTTTGGAACATAACTCCGAAAAAAAAGGTAAAATTAACTTTTTCGATAGTTTTTTCCACTTAATTTCCCTGAATTTAGGCAGAATTTTGGCATCTTGGTACCTATGAACATCAATAACAAAAAAATAAAAATGGTATTTTTTTATTGATTATTTTTTCTCTATAAAGAGTGTTATTTGTAGGTTTTAACGTTTTGGTACTTAAGGAACTTATTAAAAAACATTCATAATACACATTTCTCGTAAAGTCCTTTCGTTTCCCAAATATGTGGATCTTTGCATGTATTTATGCGTTTATATAGGTAACATGATAAAAAACACTCACAACACTTGTTTTTAGTAATGTTATTCTGCTTCTCCATAAAGGAGTGTTTTACATGCGTTTTAGCGATTTGGTATGTAAGGAGCTGAAAAACACTTCAAAGCAAGTTCTTGGTAAAAGTTGGTTTTATTCCAATGTAATATGTTTGCCCTGTTTTTCAGTGCTTTATTGCCTAACACGCTCAAAAACACTGAAAAGATACTTCAGGTAATGTCATTTTTTTTCCCACATAAAACTAGTTTCGCATGCTATTTAGGGTTTTAGAAAGAATGTGAAAAAAAACACTCAAAATGCATGCATTTGGTAATGTTGTTCTGTTTCTCAATTAAGATTGTTTTTCATGAGTTTCAGCATTTTGGTATATAAGAAATTTCTTTATATACACGAATTTTTGCGTTTTTTGCCTTGCTGTTCTTGTGAACCAAAAATTCTTTTGCCCGAAAATAATAAGGCACTCGTTATACATGTTTCTCGTAATGTCCTTTTCTTTCCAAATAGGGAGTGCTTTGCATCCATTTTCGCGTTTTTTGTTGGTAACAAGCTCAAAAACACTCAAAATATACCTCTTTGATAATGTTATTGTATTTCTTCATATTTGATGGTTTTCATCTGTTTTAGCGTTTTTCTACGTAAAACACCGAAAAGACACGTTTTCAGTAATTTTGTTTTCGATTCTCAAAGAATATTGCCAGAATTTTGGCATCTTAGTACCTATGAAGATGAATAACAAAAGAAAAAAAAAACTTTTTTTCTCTCTATAAAGAGTGTTATTTGTGAGTTTTAGCTTTTTTGGTACTTAAGGAACTTAAAAAAAACATTCATAATACACGTTTCTCGTAATGTCCATTCGTTTTCCAAAAATAGGGTTCTTTGCGTGTATTTAAGCGTTTTTATTGGTAACATGATCAAAAACACTCAAAATACATGTTTTTGGTAATGTTCTTCTGTTTCACCGTAAAGTGTATTTTGCATGCGTTTTAGTGTTTTGGTATATAAGGAGCTCAAAAACACTTAAAGGCAAGTTCTTTTTAAAAATTGATTTTATTCCAATGTAATGTGTTTGCCCTGCTTTTTAGTGCTTTATTGCCTAGAACGCTAAAAAACACTCAAAAGACATTTTTTCTGGTAATGTTTTTTTCCCACATAAAGTTGGTTTCGCATGCAATTTGGGGTTTTGGTAACTAAGAATGTGAAAAGCACTCAAAATAATCGCATTTAGTAAGATTGTTCTGTTTCTCAATTAAGAGTGTTGTTCCAGAGTTTCAGCATTTTAGAATGTAAGAATCTTCTCTATATACACGAGTTTTTTCGTTTTTTGCCTTGTAGTTCTTGTGAAACTATAAAACACTCATTATACACGTTTCTCGTAATGTCCTTTTCCTTCCCAATATAGAGAGCTTTTCATCCATTTTCGCGTTTTTTGTAGGTAACAATTTCAAAAACACTCAAAATATACCTTTTTGGTAATGTTATTTTATTTCTTCATGTTGGTTGGTTTGCATCCGTTTTAGCGTTTTTCTACGTAAAACACCGAAAAGACACGTTTTTAGTAATTTTGTTTTGGATTCCTATAAAGATTGACTTCCATGTTATTTATCGTGTTGGTTCCTAAGATGCTGAAAAACACTCATAAGATCGTTTTCTATCAAAGACATTTAATTTCCCTTTATAGGTGGCTTTGCATGCACTTTAGTGGTTTTGTACATAACAGTCCGAAAAAAAAGCTAAATTTAACTTTTTTGATAATGTTCTTATTTCACATAATTTCCTGAATTTTTCCCTAATTTTGGCATATCGGTACCTGTGAATATGAATAAGAAAGAAAAAAAATATCGGATCTTTTTTCATTTATTTATTGTTTCTCAATAAAGAGTGTTATTTGTGGCTTTTAGCTTTTTCGTAATTAATGAACTTAAAAACACATATAATACACGTTTCTCGTAATCTCCCTTTCGTTTCCGAAAAATAGTGTTCTTTGCATGTATTTAAGCGTTTTTATTGGTAACATGATCAAAAACACTCAAAATACATGTTTTTGGTAATGTTATTCTGTTTCACCATCAAGTGTGTTTTGTTTGCGTTTTAGTGTTTTGGTATATAAGGACCTCAAAAACACTTAAAGGCAAGTTCTTGGTAAAAATTCGTTTTACTCCAATATAATGTGATTGCCTTCCTTTTTATTGCTTTATTTCCTATCACGCTCAAAAATACTGAAAAGACACTTTTCTAGTAAAGTTTTTTTTTCCCACAATCTATTTTCGCATGCAATTTGGGGTTTTGGTAACTAAGAATGATAAAAGCACTCAAAATACATGCATTTAGTAAGGTTGTTCTGTTTCTCAATTAAAAGTGTTATACATGAGTTTTAGCATTTTGGTATCTAGGGAACAATCCGAAAAAAAAGCTATAATTAACTTTTATGATAATGTTCTTTTTTCCACATAAGTTCCCTGAATTTTGGCAGAATTTTGGCATCTCGGTATCTAAGAATATGAATAAGAAAAAAAAAATCCCATTTTCTTATTTTTTATTCATTTTTTTTTCTAAATAGTTTTATTTGTGGGTTTTAGCTATTTGGTACTGAAGGAACTTAAAAATCATTCATAATACACGTTTCTCGTAATGTTCTTTCGTTTCCCAAACATAAGGTTCTTTGCATGTATTTAAGCGTTTTTATAGATAATATGATAAAAAACACTCAAAATACATGTATTTGGTAATGTAATTCTGTTTCTCCATAAAATGTATTTTGCATGCATTTTAGCATATTGGTACGTAAGGAGCTCAAAAACACTTAAAGGCAAGTTCTTGGTAAAATTTGGTTTTATTCCCATATAATGTGATTGCCCTGGCTTTTAGAGCTTTATTGCGTAACACGCTCAAAAACACTGAAAAGACATGCAAAGCTTCCCATATGATGAAATTAAAGACCTTCCCAGAAATCTGTCTTTTGAGTGTTTTTCAGCATGTTAGGCACCAAAACGATAAATAATAATGAACTCACTATGTATGAATCCAAAAGAAAATTACTGAAAACGTGTCTTCTCAGTGTTTTACGTAGAAAAACGCTAAAACTTATACAAACCAACCTATATCAAGAAACAGGAAAATATTACCAAAAATGTATATTTTGAGTGTCTTTGAGCTTGT
Source organism: Scylla paramamosain (assembly GCF_035594125.1). Classification (NCBI taxonomy): domain Eukaryota; kingdom Metazoa; phylum Arthropoda; class Malacostraca; order Decapoda; family Portunidae; genus Scylla; species Scylla paramamosain. The sequence goes on along the minus strand of NC_087189.1, from coordinate 8,392,036 downwards.
TACCTACAAAAAACGCGAAAATGATACAAAGCACTCTATATTGGGAAACAAAGAGACATTGCGAGAAAAGTGTATAATGAATGTTTTATAGTTAAAAAAAAAACACACAAGGCAAAAACGCAAAAACTCGTGTATATGCTGAAACTCATAAATAACACTCTTAATTGAGACACAGAGCAACCTTACTAATTGCGTGTCAAAAATACTAAAAGGCAAGTTCTTTTTAAAAGTTGGTTTTATTCTCATGTAATGTGATTGCCCTGCTTTTTAGTGCTTTATTGCCTAACACGCTGAAAAACACTCAAAGACACTTTTTTGGTAATGTCATTTCTTTCTCACATAAAGCTAGTTTCGCATAGAATTTGGGGTTTTGGTAACTAAGAATGTAAAAAAAAACACTCAAAATACACGCATTTAATAAGGTTCTTCTGTTTCTTGATTAAGAGTGTTATTCATGAGTTTCAGTATTTTAGTATCTAAGAAACATCTCCATACAGTCGAGTTTTTGCGTTTTTTGCCTCGTGATTCTGGTGAAACTATAAAACACCCATCATACACGTTTCTCGTTATGTCCTTTGTGATTTGTATCCATTTTCGCGCTTTTTTTTTTTATGTAACAAGCTCAAGAACACAAAAAAAATAGTTTTTTGGTAATGTTATTCTATTTTTTCATATTGGTTGGTTTGCATCCGTTTTAGCGTTTTTCTACGTAAATCTTTTAAAACACACGTTTCCAGTAAATTTGTTTTGGATTTCCATATAGAGTGACTTTCATATCATTAATCGTTTTGGTGTCTAACATGCTTTTTGTTGACTTTTGCTTCCCAATATAGAGTGCTTTCCATCCATTTTCGCGTTTTTTGTAGATAACAATTTCAAAAACACTCGAAATATACCTTTTTGGTAATGTTATTCTATTTCTTCATTTTGGTTGATTTGCATTCGTTTTAGCGTTTTCTACGTAAAATACCGAAAAGACACATATTCAGTAATTTTGTTTTGGATTCCCATATAGATTGACTTCCTTGGGTTTTATCGTGTTGGTTCCTAACATGCTGAAAAACACTCATAAAACAGTTTTCTGGCAAAGACGTTTAATTTCCCCATACAGGTGGCTTTGCATGCAATTTAGGGGTTTGGTACATAACAGTCCGAAAAAAAAGCTAAATTTAACTTTTTTGATAATGTTTTTATTTCATATAATTTCCTGAACTTCTCCCGAATTTTGGCACATCCTTACCTGTGAAGATGAATAAGAATGAAAAAAAATATCGTATTTTTTTTATTTATTTTATATATTTTTTTCTCAATAAAGAGTGTAATTTGTGGCTTTTAGCTTTTTCGTACTTAATGAACTTAAAAAACACTCATAATACACGTTTCTCGTAATGTCCTTTCGTTTCCCAAAAATATGGTTTTTTGCATGTATTTAAGCGTTTTTATTGGTAACATGATCAAAAACACTCAAAATACATGTTTTTGGTAATGTTATTCTGTTTCACCATTAAGTGTATTTTGCATGCATTTTAGTGTTTTGGTATATAAGAAGCTCAAATACACTTAAAGGCAAGTTCTTGTTAAAAACTGGTTTTATTCCAATGTAATGTGATTGCCCTGCTTTTTAGTGCTTTATTGCGTAACACGCACAAAAACACTCAAAAGACATTTTTCTGGAAATGTCATTTTTTTTCTCACAAAAAGCTGGTTTCGCATGCAATTTGGGGTTTTGGTAACTAAGGATGTGAAAAGCACTCAAAATACACGCATTTAGTAAGATTGTTCTGTTTCTAAATTAAGAGTGCTGTTGCAGAGTTTCAGCATTTTGGAAAGTAAGAAACTTTTCTACATACACGAGTTTTTGCGTTTTTTGCCTTGTAGTTCTTGTGAAACTATAAAACACTCATTATACACGTTTCTCGTAATGTCCTTTTCCTTCGCAATATAGAGTGCTTTCCATCCATTTTCGCGTTTTTTGTAGGTAACAATTTCAAAAACACTCAAAATATACCTTTTTGGTAATGTTATTTTTTTCTTCATATTGGTTGGTTTGCATCCGTTTTAGCGTTTCTCTACGTAAAACACCGAAAAGACACGTTTTTATTATTTTTTTTTTGGATCCTCATATAGATTGACTTCCATGTTATTTATCGTGTTGGTTCCTAAGATGCTGAAAAACACTCATAAGACCGTTTTCTGGCAAAGACGTTTTATTTCCCCATATAGGTGGCTTTGCATGCATTTTAGGGGTTTGGTACATAACACTCCAAAAAAATAAAAGCTAAATTTAACTTTTTTGATAATGTTCTTATTTCACATAATTTCCTGAATTTTGCCCGAATTTTGGCATCTTGGTAACTGTGAAGATGAATAAAAAAGAAAAAAATATATCAAATTTTTTTTTTATTTATTTATTGTTTCTCAATAGAGAGTGTTATTTGTAGCTTTTAGCTATTTGGTAATTAATGAACTTAAAAACACTCATAATACACGTTTCTCGTAATCTAATTTCGTTTCCCAAAAATAGTGTTCTTTGCATGTATTTAAGCGTTTTCATTGGTAACATGATCAAAAACACTCAAAATATATGTTTTTGGTAATATTTTTCTGTTTCACCATGAAGAGTGTTTTGCATGCGTTTTAGTGTTTTGGTATGTAAGGAGCTCAAAAACACTTAAAAGCAAGTTCTTGGTAAAAATTCGTTTTCCTCCAATGTAATGTGATTGCCCTCCTTTTTAGTGCTTTATTGCCTATCACGCTCAAAAACACTCAAAAGACACTTTTTTGGTAAAGTCTTTTTTTTTTTTTTCCTTAAATCTATTTTCGCAAATAATTTTGGGTTTTGGTAACTAAGAATGTGAAAAGCACTCAAAATGCACGCATTTATTAAGATTGTTCTGTTTCTCAATTAGGAGAGTTATACATGAGTTTTAGCATTTTTTTATATATAGAGGAAACCTCTCCATATACACGAGATTTTGCGTTTTATGCCTTGTGGTTCTTTTGAACTATAAAAGACTCATTATACACTTTTCTTGCAATGTCCTTTTGATTCCCAATATAGAGTGCTTTGCATCAATTTTCGCGTTTTTTGTAGGTAACAATCTCAAAAACACTCAAAATATACCTTTTTAGTAACGTTTTTCTATTTCTTGATATTGGTTGCTTTGCATCCGTTTTAGCGTTTTTTCTACATAAAACACTGAAAAGACATGTTTTCAATAACTTTGTTTTGGATTCCCATATAGAGTGAGTTCCTTATTATTTATCGTTTTGGTGCCCAACATGCTGATAAACACTCATAAGACAGTTTTCTGGCAAAGACGTTTGGTGCCTAACATGCTAAAAAACACTCAAAACACACATTTCTGGTAAGGTCGTTTAATTTCCTTATATAGGAGGCTTTGCATGCACTTTAGGGTTTGGTACATAACAGTCCGAAAAAAAGAAGCTGAAATTAACTTTTTTGGTAATATTCTTTTATCATATGATTGCCCAGAATTTTCCCAGAATTTTGTCATCTCGGTACTATGAAGATGAATAACAAATTAAAAAAAAAATTCCCATTTTCTATTTTTTTATTTTTTATTTTTTAAATAAAGAGTGTTATTTGTGGGTTTTAGCTTTTTGGTACTTAAGGAACTTAAAAAACACTCATAATACACGTTTCTCGTAATATCCTTTTGTTTCCCAAATATAATGTTCTTTGCATGTATTTAAGCGATTTTATAGATAACATGATCAAAAACACTCAAAATACCTGTTTTTGGTAATGTTATTCTGTTTCTCCATAAAGTTTGTTTTGCATGCGTTTTAGCGGTTTTTTATATAAGGAGCTCAAAAATACTGAAAGGCAAGTTTTTGGTATGAATTGGTGTTATTCCAATGTAATGTGATTGCCCTGCTTTTTAGTGGTTTATTACCTATCACGCTCAAAAACACTTAAAAGACTCTTTTCTGGTAATGTCATTTTTTTCTCATATAAATGTGATTTCGCATGCAATTTGGGATTTTGGTAACTAAGAATGTTAAAAGCACTCAAAAAACAAGCATTCAGTAACGTTGTTCTGTTTCTCAATTAAGAGTGTTTTTCATGAGTTTCAGCATTTTGGTATCTAGGAACCTTCTCCATATACACGAGTTTTTGTGTTTTTTGCTTTTGGTTCGTTTGAACTATAAAAAAAAACTTATTATACACTTTTTTTGCAAAGTCCTTTTGTTTTCTAATATAGAGTGCTTTGCATCAATTTTCCAATTTTTTGTAGGTAACAAGCTCAAAAACACTGAAAAGACACGTTTTCAGCAATTTTTTTTTTGGATTCTCATATAGAGTGAGTTTCTTATTATTTATCGTTTTGGTGCCTAACATGCTGATAAACACTCAAAAAACAGATTTCTGGTAAGGTCGTTTAATTTCCTCATATAGGAGTTTTTGGATGCACTTTAGGGTTTGGTATATAACAGTCCAAAAAAAACGCTAAAATTATCTTTTTTATCATTTTCTTTTATTATATAATAGCCATGAATTTTCCCAGAATTTTGGCATCTCGGTACCTATGAAGATGAATAACAAAAAAAAAAAAAATCCTATTTTTTTTCTTACTTTTTTTTTCTAAATAAAGAGTGTTATTTGTGGGTTTTAACTTTTTGGTACTTAAGGAACTTAAAAACACTTATAATACACATTTCTCGTAATGTCCTTTCGTTTCGCAAACATAAGGTTCTTTGTATGTATTTAAGCGTTTTTATAGATAACATGATCAAAACCCTCAAAATATATGTTTTTGGTAATTTTATTCTGTTTCTCCATAAAAGGTGTTTTGCATGCTTTTTAGCGTTTTGGTATGTAATGAGCTCAAAAACACTTAAAGGCAAGTTCTTGGTAAAAGTTGTTTTTATTTCCATGTAATGTGATTACCCTACTTTTTATTGCTTTATTGCCTAACAAGCTCAGAAACACTCAAAAGACACTTTTCTGGTAATATCATTTTTTTCCCATATAATGCTTGTTTTGCATGGAATTTGGGGTTTTGGTATCTAAGAATGTGAAAAAAAAAACTCAAAACACAGGCATTTAGTAAGGTTCTTCTATTTTTTAATTACAAGTGTTATTCATGAGTTCCAGCATTTTGGTATGTAAGAAACTTTTCTAATACACACATTTGGTAAGGTATTTCTGTTTCAAAATTAAAAGTGTTATTTATGATTTTCAGCTTTTTGGTATGTAAGAAACTTCTTTATGTACACGAGTTTTTGAACTTTTTTACCTTGTGGTTCTTGTCAAACTATAAAACACTCATACAGGTTTCTCGTAATGTCCTTTTCTTTGCCAATATAAAGTGCTTTCCATCCATTTTTGCATTTTTTGTAGGTAACAAGCTCAAAAACACATCAAAATATATCTTTTTGGTAATATTATTCTACGAGTATTTCTTCATATTGGTTGGTTTACATCCGTTTTAGCGTTTTTCAACGTAAATCACTGAAAAGACACGTTTTCAGTAATATTGTTGAAATATCTGAAAAAAAAAACACTCAAAAGACAGGTTTTTGGTAAAGTCGTGTAATTTCCCCATATAGGTGGATTTGCATACACTTCAGGGTTTGTACATAACTTCGGAAAAAAGCTAAAATTATTCTTTTTTATGCTTTTTTTTTAATTTCCATGAATTTTGCCAGAATTTTGGCATCTCGGTACCGATGAAGATGAATAAGAAAAAAAAAATTCTCTCTTATAAAGAGTGTTATTTGTGGGTTTTAGCTTTTTGGGACTTAAGTAACTTAAAAACACTCATAATACACGATTTTCATAATGTCCTATTGTTATACAAACGTAGGATTCTTTACATGTATTTAAGCGTTTTTATAGGTTACATAATCAGAAACACTCAAAATACATGTTTTTGGTAATGCTATTCTGCTTCTCCATAAAGGGTGTTTTGCATGCGTTTTAAAGATTTAGTATGTAAGGAGTTCAAAAACACTTAAAGGCAAGTTCTTCGTAAAAGTTGGTTTTATTCCTATGTAATATGATTGTTCTGCTTTTAAATGCTTTTTTGCATATCACGCTCAAAAACACTAAAAAGACACTTTTTTGGTAATGTGTTTTTTTTTTTTCCCACATGAAGGTAGTTTCGCAAGTAATTTGGAATTTTCGTAACTAAGAATGTGAAAAACACTCAAAATACACAATTTGGTAAGGTAGTTCTGTTTATCAATTAAAAGTGTTATTCATGCATTTCACCATTTCGGTATGTAAGAAATTTTTCTATATATACGAGTTTTTGCGTTTATTGCCTTGTGGTTCTTTTAAAACTATAAAAGAACTCATTATAAACGTTTCTCGTAATGTCCTTTTGTTTCCTAATATAGACTACTTTACATCCATTTTCGCGTTTTTTTGTTGGTAACAAGCTCAAAAACACATTGGTAATGTTATTCTATTTCATCATATAGGTTGGTTTGCCTCCGCTTTAGCGTTTTTCTACGTAAAACACTGAAAAGACTCGTTTTCAGTAATTTTGTTTTGGATTCACATATTGACTGACTTCCATATTATTTATCGTTTTGGTGCGTAACATGCTGAAAAACACTGAAAAGACAGGTTTCTGTTAAAATCGTTTAACTTCCCTATATAGGTGTCTTTGCATGCACTTTAGGGTTTGGTACATAACAATCCGAAAAAAAAGCTATAATTAACTTTTTTGGTAATGTTCTTTTTTCCACATAAATTCCCTGAATTTTGGTAGAATTTTGGCATCTCGGTACCTATAAGGATGAATAACCAAAAAAAAAAATATCCCATTTTTAAAATTTTTTTTCATTATTTTTTTTCTCAATAAAGAGTGTTATTTGTGGGTTTTAGCTTTTAGGTACTGAAGGAACTTAAAAAAAACACTCATAATACACGTTTCTCGTAATGTCCTTTCGTTTCCCAAACATAAGGTTCTTTGCATGTATTTAGTCGTTTTTATAGATAATATGATGAAAAACACTCAAAATACATGTATTTGGTAATATTATTCTGTTTCTCGATAAAATTTATTTTGCTTGCGTTTTAGCGTTTTGCTATGCAAGGAATTCAAAAACACTTAAAGGCAAGTTCTTTGTAAAATTTGGTTTTATTCCCATGTAATGTGATTGCCCTTCCTTTTAGTGCTTTATTGCGTAACACGCTCAAAAACACTCAAAGGACATGCAAGGCCTCGCATATGAGGAAATTAGAGACCTTACCAGAAATCTGTGTTTTGAGTGTTTTTCAGCATGTTAGGCACCAAAACGATAAATAATAAGGAACTCACTCTATGTGGGAATCCAAAAGAAAATTACTGAAAAAATGTCTTCTCAGTGTTTTACGTAGAAAAGCGCTAAAACTGATGCAAACCAACCAATATCAAGAAGCAGAAAAACATTACCAAAAATGTATATTTTGAGTGTTTTTCAGTTTGTTACCTACAAAAAAAAAACGCAAAAATTGATACAAAGCACTCTATATTGGGAAAGAAAGGGACATTGCGAGAAAAGTGTATAGTGAATGTTTTATAGTTAAAAAAAAAAAAACACAAGGCAAAAAACGCAAAAACTCGTGTATATGGAGAAGCTTCCTAGATACTAAAATGCTGAAACTCATGAATAACACTCTTAATTGAGAAACAGAACAACCTTACTGAATGCGTGTCAAAAACACTAAAAGGCAAGTTCTTCGTAAAAGTTGGTTTTATTCCCATGTAATGTGATTGCCCTGCTTTTTAGTGCTTTATTGCTTAACACGCTCAAAAACACTCAAAGACATTTTTCTGGTAATGTCATTTTTTTCCCACATAAAGTTAGTTTCGCATGGAATTTGGGGTTTTGGTAACTAAGAATGTAAAAAAAATACTCAAAATACATGCATTTAGTAAGGCTGTTCTGTTTCTTGATTAAGAGTGTTATTCATGAGTTTCAGCATTTTGGTATCTTAGAAACTTCTCCACACAGACGAGTTTTTGCGTTGTTTGCCTTGTGATTCTGGTGAAACTATAAAACACTCATTATACACCTTTCTCGTTATGTCCTTTTTTTTCCTAATATACAGTGCTTTGCATCCATTTTTGCGTTTTTTTTATGTAACAAGCTCAAAAACACACAAAATATACTTTTCTGGTAATATTATTCTATTTTTTCATATTGGTTGGTTTGCATCCGTTTTAGAGTTTTTTTCTACGTAAATCTTTTAAAAGACACGTTTTCAGTAATTTTGTTTTGGATTTCCATATAGAGTGACTTTAATATTATCTATCTTTTTGGTGCCTAACATGCGTAAAAACACTCGAAAGACAGGTTTCTTGTAAAGTCGTTAAATTTTCCGAAATAGGTGGCTTTGCATACACTTTATGGTTTGGTACATAACTCCGAAAAAAAGGTAAAATTAACTTTTTCGATAATGTTCTTTTTTCCACAAAATTTCCCTGAATTTTGGCAGAATTATGGCATCTTGGTACCTATGAACATGAATAACAAAAAATATAAATGCTATTTTTTTATTTATTATTTTTTTTCTCTATAAAGAGTGCTTTTTGTAGGTTTTAACGTTTTGGTACTTAAGCAACTTAAAAACATTCATAATACACATTTCTCATTTCGTTTCCCAAATATAGGGATCTTTGCATGTATTTAAGCGTTTTTATAGGTAACATGATAAAAAATACTCAAAACACCTGTTTTTGGTAATGTTATTCTGCTTCTCCATAAAGGAGTGTTTTGCATGCGTTTTAGCGATTTGTTATGTAAGGAGCTGAAAAACACTTCAAGGCAAGTTCTTGGTAAAAGTTGGTTTTATTCCAATGTAATAATGATTGCCCTGTTTTTTAGTGCTTTATTGCCTAACACGCTCAAAAACACTCAAAAGACACTTCTGGTAATGTCATTTTTTTCCCACATAAGGCTAGTTTCGCATGCTATTTCAGGTTTTGCTAAGAATGTGAAAAACACTCAAAATATAGGCATTTGGTAATGTTATGTTTCTCAATTAAGATTGTTATTCATAAGTTTTAGCATTTTGGTATCTAAGAAACTTCTTTATATACAAGACTTTTTGCGTTTTTTTACCTTGTGGTTCTTGTGAACCACAAGTTCTTTTGCCCGAAAATAATAACACACTCATTATAGACGTTTCTCGTAATGTCCTTTTCTTTCCCATTTTCGCGTTTTTTTCTAGGTAACAAGCTCAAAAAAACTCAAAATATACCTTTTTGGTAATGTTATTCTATTTCTTCATATTGGTTGGTTTGCATCCGTTTTAGCGTTTTTCTACGTAAAACACCGAAAAAACACGTTTTCAGTAATTTTGTTTTCGATTCCCAAAGAATATTGCCAGAATTTTGGCATCTTAGTACCTATGAAGATGAATAACAAAAAAAAAAAAAAAATATATATTATTTTTTTTCTCTATAAAGAGTTTTATTTGTGGGTTTTAGCTTTTTTGGTACTTAAGGAACTTAAAAACACTCATAATATACGTTTTACGTAATGTCCTTTCGATTCCCAAACATAAGGTTCTTTGCATGTATTTAAGCGTTTTTATAAATAATATGATCAAAAACACTCAAAGTACATGTTTTTGGTAATGTTACTCTGTTTCTCCATAAAAGGGTGTTTTTGCATGTGTTTTAGCGTTTTGATATATAAGGAGTTAAAAAAAAAAACACAAAGGTAAGTTCTTCGCAAAAGTTGGTTTTCTTCCCATGTAATGTGATTGTTCTGCTTTTTAGTGTTTTGTTGCATATCACGCTAAAAAAAAACACTCATAAGACACTTTTCTGGTAATATTTTTTTTTTTTTCCAACATAAAGCTAGTTTCGCATGTAATTTGGGATTTTTCGTAACTAAGAATGTGAAAAACACTCAAAATACACACATTTGGTAAGGTAGTTCTGTTTCTTAAAATTAAAAGTGTTATTCATGCATTTCAGCATTTTGGTATGTAAGAAACTTCTCTATATACACGAGTTTTTGCGTTTTTTGCCTTGTGGTTCGTGTGAAACTATAAAACACTCATTATACACGTTTCTCGTAATGTTCTTTTGTTTCCCAATATAGAGTGCTTTCCATCCATTTTTGCATTTTTTCTAGGTAACAAGCTGGAAAAACACTCAAAATATATCTTTTTGGTAATGTTATTCTATTTCTTCATATTGGTTGGTTTGCATCCGTTTTAGCGTTTTTCTTCGTAAATCACTGAAAAGACATGTTTTGAGTAATATTGTTGAAATTGCTGAAAAACACTCAAAAGACACATTTCTGGTAAAGTCCTGTAATTTCCCGATATAGGTGCCATTGTATGCAGTTTTGGGTTTGGTACATAATTCCAGAAAAAAGCTAAAGTTTTTTTTTTCTTATATGTCCTTTCGTTTCACAGACATAGGGTACTTTGCATATATTTAAGCGTTTTTATAGGTAACATGATCAAAAACACTCAAAATAGATGTTTTTGGTAATGTTATTCTGTTTCTCCATAAAGGGTGTTTTGCATGCGTTTTAGCGTTTTGGTATGTAAGGAGTTAAAAACACTTAAAGGCAAGTTCTTCGTAAAAGTTAGTTTTATTCCTATATAATGTGATTATTCTGCTTTTTAGTGCTTTGTTGCATATCACGCTCAAAAACACTCAAAAGACAGTTTTCTGATAATGTAATTTTTTTCTCACATAAAGCTAGTTTCGCATGTAATTTAGGATTTTCGTAACTAAGAATGTGAAAACACTCAAAATACACACATTTGGTAAGGCAGTTCTGTTTCTCAATTAAAAGTGTTATTCATGAGTTTTAGCATTTTGGTATGTAAGAAACTTCTCTATATACACGAGTTTTTGCGTTTTTTTGTATTGTGGTTCTTGTGAAACTATAAAAAAAAATCATTATACACGTTTCTCTAAATGTCCTTTTGCTTCCCAATATATAGTGCTTTTACATCTATTTTCGCGTTTTTTGTAGGTAAAAAGGTTAAAAGGTAAAAAGGTAAAAATAAAGGTAAAAAGATCAAAAACACTTTTTGGTAATGTTATTCTATTTCTTCATATTCGTTGCTTTGCATCCGTTTTAGCGTTTTTTCTACGTGAAACACTGAAAAGAAACGTTTTCAGTAATTTTGTTTTGGATTTACATAATGACTGATTTCCATATTATTTATCGGTTAGGTGTCTAACATACTGAAAAACACGGAAAAGACAGGTTTCTGGTAAAGTCGTTTAATTTCCTCATATAGGTGGCTTTGCATGCTCTTTAGGATTTGGTAAATAAAAATCCGAAAAAAGCTATAATTAACTTTTTTGATAATATTCTTTTTTCCACATAATTTCACTGTGTTTTGGCAGAATTTTAGCATCTCGGTACTTATGAAAATCAATACAAAAAAAAAAAAAATGCAATTTTTTTTATTTATTTTTTTATTTATTTTTTTCTCTTTAAAGAGTGTTATTTGTGGGTTTTAACGTTTTGGTACTTAAGGAACTTAAAAACAGTCATAATACACGTTTCTCGTAATGTCCTTTCGTTTCCCAAAGATAGGGTTCTTTGTATGTATTTAAGCGTTTTTATAGGTAAAATAATCAAAAACACTTAAAACATGTTTTTTGTAATGTTTTTCTGCTTCTCCATAAAGGAGTGTTTTGCATGCGTTTTAGCGTTTTGGTATGTAAGGAGCTCAAAAACACATAATGGCAAGTTCTTGGTCAAAGTTGGTTTTATTCCCATGTAATGTGATTGCCCAGCTTTTTAGTGCTTTATTGCCTAACACGCTCAAAAACACTCAAAAGACACTTCTGGTAATGTCATTTTTTTCCCACATAAAGCTAGTTTCGCACGCTATTTGGGATTTTGCTAACTAAGAATGTGAAAAAAACACTGAAAATACACGCTTTGGTAAGGTTGTTCTGTTTCTCAATTAAGATTGTAATTCATGAGTTTCAGCATTTTGGTATCTAAGAAACTTCTTTATATACACGAGTTTTTGCGTTTTTTGCCTTGTGGTTCTTGTGAACCACAAGTTCTTTTGCTCAAAAATAATAAGACACTCATTATACACGTTTCTCGTAATGTCCTTTTGTTTCCCAATAGGAAGTGGTTTGCATTCATTTTCACCTTTTTTGTAGGTAACAAGCTCAAAAACACTCAAAATATACCTTTTTGGTAATGTTATTATTATTTTTTTTTCATATTGGTTGGTTTGCATCCGATTTAGCGTTTTTCTACGTAAAACACCGAAAAGACACGTTTTCAGTAATTTTGTTTTAGATTCCCATATAGAGTGACTTCCATGTTATTTATCGTTTTGGTGCCCAACATGCTGATAAACACTCATAAGACAGTTTTCTGGCAAAGACGTTTGATTTCCCCATATAGGTGGTTTTGCATGCACTTTAGGGTTTGCTACATAACAGTCGAAGAAAAAAAGCTAAAATTAACTTTTTTGATAATGTTCTTATTTCACAAAATTTCATGAATTTTGCCCGAATTTTGGCATCTCGGTAACTGTGAAGATGAATAAGAAAGAAAAAAAAATATCGTATTTTTTTATTTTTTTTTTTTTTCTCAATAAAGAGTGTAATTTGTGGCTTTTAACTTTTTCGTACTTAATGAACTTAAAAACACTCATAATACACGTTTCTCGTAATGTCTTTTCGTTTACCAAAAATAGGGTTCTTTGCATGTATTTAAGGGTTTTTATTGGTAAGATGATCAAAAACATTCAAAATGTATGTTTTTTGGTAGTGTTATTCTGTTTCACCATAAAGTGTATTTTGCCTGCATTTTTTTTGGTATATAAGGAGCTCAAATACACTTAAAGGCAAGTTCTTGTTAAAAATTGGTTTTATTCTAATGTAATGTAATTGCCTTGCTTTATAGTGCTTTTTTGCCTAACACGCTTTGGAAGTTTTTAAATTTATAATGTACCAAAACGATAAGACATGCAAAACACCCTTCCTGCAGAAACATAAAAACATTACCAAAAACGAGCATTTTGGGCGATTTTTCAGCTTGTTATGTACAAAAGCGTCAAAATGCATATAAAGTTTCCAAATAAGAAAACGAAAAGACGTTAAGAGAAACCAGTATTATGAGTTTTTTTTTTGTTTTGTTTATTAGGTACCGAAAAAACACGATTTGCCTTCTGTATGGAGAAAACGTGCGTTTTAAGTGTATTTAGCTTAGTTAGGCATCAAAACGCCAAAATGCATGCAAAGCACCCGATATGGGGAAAATAAACGACATTTCCAGAAACATGTCTTTTGAGAGTTTATGGGTGTGTTAGGCACAAAAAGGTCTTAAAAAGCATGGAAAGTGTCGTAAATGGGAAAACATTAAGTGTTTTGAGGTACTTACATACCAAACCGCTAAAACAGTTGCAAACACACTTTATTGAGAAACTCAACAGCTTTACCACAAACATGCATTTTGAGAGGTTTTGCGCCTGTTACGTACAAAAACGATAAAATACATGCAAATAACCCTAAAAGGGGAAAATAAAACATAACGTATATTTTGAGTGGTATTGAGCTTGATAGGTACCAGAACACTAAAACGTATGAATAATACTCTATATGGAGAAACGGAACAAGATTAACCAACCCTTGTGTTTTAAGGCTTTTTTCACGTTATTAGGTACCTCAACGCGAAAATGCATGCAAAGTATACTATATGGGGAAAGGAAACATTTCCAGAAACATGTCCTTTCACTGTTTATGAGCATGTTATGTACCAAGAAGCTAAAAACCAAGGAAAGCACCCTATAAGAGAACATAAAAAGATTACAAAAAATTTTAATTTCACTGCTTATGAGCTAATTACATACAAAAACACTTAAACGCATCCAAAACGCTTTGAAAAAACTGAATAACATTAGCAAAAAAGCGTGTATTTTCAATGTTTTGAGCTTGTTACGCAAAAAAAAATGTAATCAACGACATTGAGAAAGCTATATAAAAAGTGTTTTTGAGCTTCTCAGATACCAAAACGCGAAAATGCATAAATAATACTCTCTTTAGAGAAACAAAACAATATTAGATACCAAAACGTTAAAAAGCAACGAAAGCTCCCTATTTGGAAAAGCAAAACATTACCAAAAGCGTGTCTTTTGAGAGTTTTTACAGCTACTTACGTACCAAAACGCTAAAATGCATGCAAAGCACATTTTATGGAGAAACAGAATAACATTACCAGAAACGTGCATTTTGAGTTTTTTTTTTTTTATCTAACGTATAAAAAAAAGCAAAAATGCATGCAAAACATCCTAAATGGCGATACGAAAATAAATAAAAAGACACTTCATTTATCAGTGTTTTTGAGATTCTTAGGTATCAAAATGCACAAACGCATGTATAACATTGTATATGAAGAAACAGAAGAACATTACCGAAAACGTATATTTTGAGTGTTTTTTCACATTGTTACGTAACAAAAACGCCAAAATGCATGGAAATCACGCAATATGGATAAAATAAAGGACATTACGAGAAAGATGCCATTAGTGTTTTTGAGCGTCTTAGGTACCAAACGCGAAAACTATTTAGTACCACTGTATATGGAGAAACAGAACATTACCAAAAACGTTTATTTTGTGTTTTTCACAATTTTATGTACCAAAACGTCAAAATGACTCCAGACCACCATCTATGGGGAGATGAAACGATATTTCCAGAAACATGTCTTTTGTGTGTCGATAGTTGTTGTTAGGTACCAGAGTTATAAAAAGCATGGAAAGCTACCTATATGAAAGAAAAAGTCAACCAAAAATTTATCTTTTGGGTATTTTCAGCTACTTACGTACCATAACGCTGAGATGTATGCAAAACACCCTTTATTACCATAAACATTTTTTTTTTCTTTTTACATATAAAAAGAAACATAAATGCATGCAAAATACTTTGCATGAGGAAACAAAAAAACATTAGAAGAAACTTTTATAATAAGAGTTTTTTTTTTTATTTCTTAGGTACCAAGATCTGTTTGACGCATTGAAGAACAGTCTATATGGAGAAAAGAACAATATTACCAAAAAATGTGCTTTTTGAGTGTTTTTCACATTGTTAGGTACGAAAACACTCTATAAAGAGTGTTATTTGTGGGTTTTAGCTTTCTTATACTTAACGAACTTAAAAAAAACTCATAATACACGTTTCTGGTAACGTCCTTTCATTTTCCAAACATAGGGTTCTTTCCATGTATTTTATCTTTTTTTTTATAGGTAACATGATGAAAAACACTCAAAATACATGTTTTTTGGTAATATTATTCTGTTTCTCCATAAAGAGTGTTTTGCATGCGTTTTAGCGTTTTGGTATGTAAGGAGCTCAAAAACACTTAAAGGCAAGTTCTTCGTAAAAGTT
Organism: Scylla paramamosain; assembly: GCF_035594125.1. NCBI lineage: Eukaryota > Metazoa > Arthropoda > Malacostraca > Decapoda > Portunidae > Scylla > Scylla paramamosain. Next base: position 8,376,680 of record NC_087189.1, on the reverse strand, counting down.
CGTTTTATTCCCATATAATGTGATTCCCGTGCTTTTTACTGCTTTATTGCCTATCACGCTCAAAAACTACTTGGTAATGTCATTTTTTTTTCCCACATAAAGCTAGTTTCGCATGCCTTTTTTGGTTTTGGTAACTAAGAATGTGAAAAGCACTCAAAATACACGCATTTGGTAAAGTTGTTCTGTATTCTTAATTATGAGTGTTATTCCTGAGTTTCAGCATTTTGGTATCTAAGAAAATTCTTTATATACACGAGTTTTTGCGTTTTTTGCTTTGTGGTTCTTGTGAATCTATAAAACACTCATTATATACATTTCTCGTAATGTCCTTTTGTATCCCAATATTTCAATGCTTTCCATCCATTTTCGCATTTTTTGAAGGTAAGAAGCTCAAAAACATTAAAAATATACCTTTTTGGTAATATTATTCTATTTCTTCAGATTCGTTGGTTTGCATCCTGTTTAGCGTTTTTCTTCGTAAAACACCTAAAGGACTTTTTTTCAGTAATTTTGTTATGGATTCCCATTTTGAGTGACTTCCATATTATTTATCGTTTTGGTTCCTAACATGCTAAAAAACACTCAAAAGACAGGTTTCTGGTAAAATCGTTTAATTTCCCAATATAGGAGGCGTTGGATGCACCTTTGGGTTTGGTATAGAACAGTCCGAAAAAAAAGATAAATTACCTTTTTTTCATAATATTCTTTTTTCACATAATTTCTCTGAATTTTTCCAGAAATTTGGCATCTCGGTACCTATGAAAATGAATAACAAAAAAAAAATTCCTATTTTTTTTAATTATTTATTTATTTTTTTTTTTTGTCTCTATAAAGAGTGTTATTTATTGGTTTTAGCTTTTTGGTACTTAAAGAACTTAAAAAAACACTTATAATACACGTTTCTCGAAATGTTCTTTCGTTTCTCAAACATAAGGTTCTTTGCATGTACTTAAGCGCTTTTATAGGTAACATGATCAAAAACACTCAAAATACATGTTTTTGGTAATGTTATGATGTTTCTCCATGTAGTGTGTTTTGCATGCTTTTTTTTTTTTTTTAGCGTTTTGGTATATAAGGGGCTCAAAAATACTTAAAGGCAAGTTCTTGCTAAAAGTTGGTTTTATTCCTGTGTAATGTGATTACCCTGCTTTTTATTGCTTTATTGCCTATTATGCTAAAAAAAAACACTTAAAAGACACTTTTCTGGTAATATCATTTTTTTCCCACATAAAGCTACTTTCACATGTAATTTGAGGTTTTGGTAACTAAGAATGTGAAAAACACTCAAAATACACGCATTTGGTAAGGTTGTTCTGTTTTTCAATTAAGAGTGTTATTCAGATTTTTCAGCATTTTGGTATCTAAGAAACTTCTCCATATATACGAGTTTTTGCGTTTTTTGCCTTGTGGTTCTTCAGAATCTATAAAACACTCATTATACACATTTCTCGTAATGTCCTTTTGTTAACCAATATAGAGAGCTATGCATCCATTTTCACGTTTTTTGTAAGTAAAGAGCTCAAAAACACTCAAAATGTAAATTTTTGGTAATGTTATTCTATTTCTTCATATTGGTTGGTTTGCATCCGTTTTAGCTGTTTTTCTACGTAAAACACGGAAAAGACACGTTTTCAGTAATTTTGTTTTGGAGTCCCACATAGAATGACTTCCATATTAATTATTGTTTTGGTGACTAACATGCTGAAAAACACTCACAACACAGGAATCTCGTAAAGTCGTTTAATTTCCTCATATTTCCTCATAGCTTTGCATGCATTTCACGGTTTGGTACATAACAGTCCGAAAAAAAGATGAAATTAACTTTTTTGATAATGTTCTTTTTTTATATAATTTCCCTGAAATTTTGCCAGAATTTTAGCATCTCGGTACCTATGAAGAAGAAAAACAAAAAAAATCCTATTTATTTATCTACTTATTTATTTATTTTTTTCTCTCTATAAAGAAGTTTTAGCACGAGTTTTTGCGTTTTTTGCCCTGTGGTTCTTTTCAACTATAAAACATTCATTATACACTTTTCTCGCAATGCCCTTTGTTTCCAAATATAGAGTGCTTTGCATCAATTTTCGCGTTTTTTTTTTTGTAGGTAACAAGCTCAAAAATACTCAAAATATACCTTTTTGATAATGTTTTTCTACTTCTTGATATTGGTTGGTTTGCATCCGTTTTAGCGTTTTTCTACGTAAAACATTGAGAAGACACGTTTTCAGTAATTTTGTTTTGGTTTGCCATATAGAGTGAGTTCCTCATTATTTATCGTTTTGGTGCCTAACATGCTGAAAACACTCAAAACACAGATTTCTGGTAAGGTCGTTTAATTTCCTCATATGGGAGGCTTTGCATGCACTTTAGTGTTTGGTACATAACAGTCCGAAAAAAAGCTAATATCAATCTTTTTGATAATATTCTCTTATTGCCCTAATTTTTCCCAGAATTTCGGCATCTCGGTACCTATGATGGTGAATAACAAAAAAAAAAAAAAAAAAAATCTTTTATTTATTTATTTTTTTATTATTTTTTCTAAATAACGAATGTTATTTGTGTTTTAGCTTTTTGGTAGTTAATTTAAAAACACTCATAATACACGTTTCTTTTAATGTCCTTACGTTTCCCAAATATAAGGTTCTTTGCATGTATTCAAGCGTTTTTATAGATAACATTATCAAAAACACTCAAAATATATGTTTTTGGTAATGTTATTCTGTTTCTCCATAAAGTTTGTTTTCCATGCGTTTTAGCGGTTTGGTATGTAAGAAGCTCAAAAACACATATTGGCAAGTTCTTGGTAAAAGTTGGTTTTATTCCCATGTAATGTGATTACCCTGCTTTTTAGTGCTTCATTGCCTAACACGCTCAAAAACAATTAAAAGACACTTCTGGTAATGTCATTTATTTTCCCTCATAAAGCTAGTTTCGCATGCTATTTTGGGTATTGCTAACTAGGAATATGAAAAACACTCAAAATATAGGCATTTGCTAAGGTTGTTCTGTTTCTGAATTAAAATTGTTATTCATTAGTTTCAGCATTTTGGTATCTGAGAAACTTCCTTATGTACACGAGTTTTTGCATTTTTCTACGTAAAACACAGAAGATTCATTTTCTGTAATTTTGTTTTGGATTCCAATATAGAGTGAGTTTTTTATTATTTATCGTTTTGGTGCCTAACATGCTGAAAAACACAAAAGACCGATTTCTGGTAAGGTCGTTTAATTTTCTCATATAGGAGGCTTTGCATACACTTTAGTGTTTGGTACATAACAGTCCGAAAAAAAGCTAAAATCAACTTTTTTGATAATATTCTCTTATCATATAATTGTCTTGAATTTTCCCAGAATTTTGGCATTTCGGTACCTATGAAGATAAATAACGAATTTTTTTTTTTTCTAAATAAAGAGTGGGTTTTAGGTTTTTGGTACTTCACAAACATAAAAACACTTATAATATACGTTTCTCGTAATGTCCTTTTGTTTCCAATACATAAGGTTCTTTTCATGTATTTAAGCGTTTTTATAGATAACATGATCAAAAACACTCAAAATACATGTTTTTGGTAATTTTATTCTGTTTTTCCATAAAGTTTGTTTTACATGCGTTTTAGCGGTTTAGTATATAAGGAGCTCAAAAACACTTAAAGGCAAGTTCTTGATAAAAATTGGGTTTATTCAATTGTAATGTGATTGCTCTGCTTTTTAGTGCTTTATTGCCTATCATACTCAAAAACACTCAAAAGACACTTTTCTGGTAATATTTTTTTTTCCCACATAAAGCTAGTTTTGCATGTAGTTTTGGATTTTCGTAACTAAGAATGCGAAAAACACTCAAAATAGACACATTTGGTAAGGCAGTTCTGTTTCTCAATTAAAAGTGTTATTCATACATTTCAGCATTTTGGTATGTAAGAAACTTCTCTCTTTTTGCGTTTTTTGCCTTGTGGTTGGTGTGAAACTATAAAACACTCATTATACACGTTTTTCGTAATGTTCTTTTGTTTCCCAATATAGAGTGCTTTCCATCCATTTTCGCATTTTTTTTAGGTAAAAAGCTGAAAAACACTCAAAGTATATCTTTTTGGTAATGTTGTTCTATTTCTTATTATTGGTTGGTTTGCATCCGTTTTAGCGTTTTTCTTCGTAAATCACTCAAAAGACACGTTTTCAGTTGTTGAAATTGCTCAAAAACACTCAAAAGACAGATTTCTGGTAATTTCGTGTAATTTCCCCATATAGGTGGCTTTGCATGCACTTCTGGGTTTTCGTACATAATTCCGGAAAAAAGCTAAAAATTTTTTTTTTTCAATGTGTTTTTTACATAATTTCCCTGTATTTTGCCTGAATTTTGGCATCTTCATAATTATGTAGATGAATAAAAAAAAATCTATTTTTTTAGTTATTTATTTTTATTCTATTTCTGGGTTTTAGTTTTTTGGTAGTTAAGGAACTTAAAAACAATCACAATACACGATTTTCGTAATGCCCTTTCGTTTCACAGACATAGGGTTTTTTGCATGTATTTAAGCGTTTTTATAGGTAATATGATCAAAAAACACTCAAAATATATGTTTTTGGTAATGTTCTTTTTCTCCATAAAGGGTGTTTTGCATGCGTTTTAGCGTTTTTTGTATGTAAGGAGTTAAAAACACTTAAAGGCAAGTTCTTCGTAAAAGTTGGTTTTATTCCTATATAATGTGATTATTCTGCTTTTAAGTGCTTTGTTGCATGTCACGCTCTAAAACATTCAAAAGACACTTTTCTGATAATGTCATTTTTTTCCCACATTAAGCTAGTTTCGCATGGAATTTGGAATTTTCGTAACTAAGAATGTGAAAAACACTCAAAATACACACATTTGTTAAGGTAGTTTTGTTTCTCAATTAAAATTGTTTTTCATGAGTTTTAATATTTTTGTATGTAAGAAACTTCTCTATATACACGAGTTATGCGTTTTTTTGTCTTGTGGTTCTTGTAAAACTATAAAACAATCATTATACACGTTTCTCTAAATGTCCTTTTTTCTTCCAAATATTGAGTGATTTTACATCCATTTTCGCGTTTTTTGTAGGTAAAAAGCTCAAAAACACTTTTTGGTAATGTTATTCTTTTTCTTTATATTCGTTGATTTGCATCCGTTTTAGCGTTTTTTCTACGTAAAACACTGAAAAAACACGTTTTCAGTAATTATGTTTTGGATTCACATATTGACTGGCTTCTATATTATTTATCATTTTGGTGCCTAACATGCTGGAAAACACTGAAAAGACAGGTTACTGGTAAAGTCGTTTAATTTCCTCATATAGGTGGCTTTGCATGCACTTTAGGATTTGGTAAATAACAATCCGAAAAAAATCTATAATTAACTTTTTTGATAATGTTCTTTTTTCCACATAAATTCCCTGAATTTTGGCAGAATTCCTTTATTTTTTTTATTTTTTTTTTCTCTTTAAAAGAGTGCTATTTGTGGGTTTTAACGTTTTGGTACTTAAGGAACTTAAAAACAGTCATAATACACGTTTCTCGTAATGTCCTTTCGTCTCCCAAAGATAGGGTTCTTTGTATGTATTTAAGCGGTTTTATATGTAACATGATCAAAAACACTTAAAACACATGTTTTTTGTAATGTTTTTCTGCTTCTCCATAAAGGAGTGTTTTGCATGCGTTTTAGCATTTTGGTATGTAAGGAGCTCAAAAATACATAATAGCAAGTTTTAGGTCAAAGTTGGTTTTATTCCCATGTAATGTGATTGCCCTGCTTTCTAGTGATTTATTGCCTAACACGCTCAAAAACACTCAAAAGATACTTCTGGTAATGTCATTTTTTCCCACATAAATCTAGTTTCTCATGCTATTTGGGATTTTGCTAACTAAGAATGTGAAAAAACACTGAAAATACACGCTTTTGGTAAGATTGTTCTGTTTCTCAATTAAGATTGTTATTCATGAGTTTCAGTAATTTGGTATCTAAGAAACTTCTTTATATACACGAGTTTTTGTGCTTTTTGCCTTGTGGTTCTTGTGAACCACAAGTTCTTTTGCTCGAAAATGATAACTCATTATATACGTTTTTCGTAATGTCCTTTTGTTTCCCAATAGGGAGTGCTTTGCATCGAATTTCACCTTTTTTGTAGGTAACAAGCTCAAAAACACTCAAAATATAGCTTTTTTGTAATGTTATTCTATTTTTATTTTCTTCATATTGGTTGGTTTTCATCTGTTTTAGCGTTTTTCTACGTAAAACACCGAAAAGACACGTTTTCATTAATTTTGTTTTCGATTCCCAAAGAATATTGCCAGAATTTTGGCATCTTAGTACCTATGAAGATGAATGATAAAAATAAAAAAAATATATACTATATTTTCTTTTTTTTTCTCTCTATAAAGAGTGTTATTTGTGGGTTTTAGCTTTTTTGGTACTTAAGGAACTTAAAAACACTCATAATACACGTTTCTCGTAATGTCCTTTCGTTTCCCAATAATAGAGTTCTTTGCATGTATTTAAGCGTTTTTATTGGTAACATGATAAAAAACACTCAAAATACATGTTTTTGGTAATGTTATTATGTTTCACCTTAAAGTGTATTTTGCATGCATTTTAGTGTTTTGGTATATAAGGAGCTAAAATATACTTAAAAGCAAGTTCTTGTTAAAAATTGGTTTTATTCCAATGTAATGTGATTGCCCTGCTTTTTAGTGCTTTATTGCCTAACACACTCAAAAACACTCAAAAGATATTTTTTCTGGTAATGTCATTTTTTTCCCACATAAAGCTAGTTTCGCATGCAATTTGGAGTTTTGGTAACTAAGGATGTGAAAAGCACTCAAAATACACGCATTTAGTAAGATTGTTCTGTTTCTCAATTAAGAGGTTTGTTCCAGAATTTCAGCATTTTGGAATGTAAAAAAGCGTTTTTTTGCCTTGTAGTTCTTTTGAATAATAACTCTTTATACACGTTTCTCGTAATGTCCTTTTGCTTCTCAATATAGAGTGCTTTCCATCCATTTTCGCGTTTTTTTGTAGGTAACAATTTCAATAACACTCAAAATATACCTTTTTGGTAATGTTATTTTATTTCTTCATATTTGTTGGTTTGCATCCGTTTTAGTGTTATTCTACGTAAAACACCGAAAAGACACGTTTTTAGTAATTTTGTTTTGGATTCCCATATAGATTGACTTTTATGTTATTTATCGTGTTGGTTCCTAACATGCTGAAAAACACTTATAAGACCGTTTTCTGGCAAAGACGTTTAAGTTTCCCATATAGGTCGCTTTGCATGCACTTTAGGGGTTTGGTACATAACAGTCCGAAAAAAAAAGCTAAATTGAACTTTTTTGATAATGTTCTTATTTCACATAATTTCCTGAATTTTTCTCAATAAAGAGTGTTATTTGTGGCTTTTAGCTTTTTGGTAATTAATGAACTTAAAAACACTCATAATACACGTTTTTCGTAATCTCCTTGCGTTTCGCAAAAATACTGTTCTTTGCATTACCTTTATGGTGCCTAACAAGTTGAAAAACACTCATAACAGTTTTCTGGCAAAGACGTTTAATTTCCCCATATAGGTGGCTTTGCATGCACTTTAAGGTTTGGTACATAACAGTACGAAAAAAAAGCTAAAATTAACTTTTTTAATAATTGACTCGAAATTTCCTGAATTTTGCCCAAATTTTGGCATCTCGGTACCTGTGAAGATGAAAAAGAAAAAAAATATCGTATTTTTTTATTTATTTATTTATTTTTTCTCAATAAAGAGTGTTAATTGTGGCTTTTTGCTTTTTTGGTAAATAATGATCTTAAAAACACTCGTAATACACGTTTCTTGCAATTTCCCAAAAATAGGGTTCTTTGCATGTATTTAAGCGTTTTTATTGGTAACATGATCAAAAACACTCAAAATATAGGTTTTTGGTAATGCTATTCTCTTTCTCCATAAAGTGTGTTTTCCATGCGTTTTAGCGTTTTGGTATATAAGGAGCTCAAAACACTCAAAGGCAAGTTTTTGGTAAAAATTGATTTTGTTGCCATGTAAAGTGATTCCCCTTCTTTTTAGTGCTTTATTTCCTATCACGCTCAAAAACACTCAAAAGACACTTTTCTGGTAATGTCATTTTTTTCCCACATAAAGCTGGTTTCGCATGCAATTTGGGATTTTGGTAACTAAGAATGTGAAAAGCAGTCAAAATACACGCATTTAGTAAAGTTTTTCTGTTTCTCAATTAAGAGTGTTATTCATGAGTTTCAGCATTTTGGTATCTAGGAAACTTCTCCATATATATGAGTTTTTGCGTTATTTGCCTTGTGGTTCTTTTGAACTATAAAACATTCATTATACACTTTTCTCGCAATGTCCCCTTGTTTCCCAATATAGAGTGCTTTGTATCAATTTTCGCGTTTTTTGTAACAAACTCAAAAACACTCAAAATATACCTTATTGGTAATGTTTTTCTACTTCTTGATATTGATTGGTTTGCATCCGTTTTAGCGTTTTTCTACGTAGTTTTGTTTTGGTTTTACATATAGAGTGAGTTCCATATTATTTATCGTTTTGGTGCTTAACATGCTGAAAAACACTCAAAACACAGATTTCTGGTAAGGTCGTTTAATTTCCTCATATGGGAGGCTTTGCATGCACTTTAGTGTTTGGTACATAACAGTCCGAAAAAAATCTAATATCAATTTTTTTTTTATAATATTATCTTATCATAAAATTGCCCTAATTTTTCCCAGAATTTTGGCATCTCGGTCTCTGTGAAGGTGAATAACAAAAAAAAAAAAAAAGGAAAATCCTTTCATTTATTTTTTTTATTGTTTTTTTTTTTCTAAATAACGAGTGTTATTTGTGGGGTTTAGATTTTTGGTAATTAAGGAACTTAAAAACACTCATAATTCACGTTTTTCGTAATGTCCTTACGTTTCCCAAACATAAGGTTCTTTGCATGTATTTAAGCGTTTTTTATAGATAACATTATCAAAAACATTCAAAATACATGTTTTTGGTAATGTTATTCTGTTTCTCCATGAAGTTTGTTTTCCATGCGTTTTAGCGGTTTGGTATGTAAGGAACTCAAAAACACATATTGGCAAAATCTTGGTAAAAGTTGGTTTTATTCCCATGTAATGTGATTGCCCTGCTTTTTAGTACTTCATTGCCTAACACGCTCAAAAACAATTAAGACACTTCTGGTAATGTCATTTTTTTTTCACTCATAAAGCTAGTTTCGCAGGCTATTTTGGGTATTGCTAACTAGGAATATGAAAAATACTCAAAATACAGGCATTTGCTAAGGTTGTTCTCTTTCTCAATTAAGAAATTGATTGACTTTCATGTTATTTATCGTGTTGGTTCCTAACATGCTGAAAAACACTTATAAGACCGTTTTCTGGCAAAGACGTTTAAGTTTCCCATATAGGTCGCTTTGCATGCACTTTAGGGATTTGGTACATAACAGTCCGAAAAAAAAGCTAAATTAAACTTTTTTGATAATGTTCTTATTTCACATAATTTCCTGAATTACTCAAAATACATGTTTTTGGTAAAGTTATTGTTTCCCCATAAAGAGTGTTTTGCACGCGTTTTAGTATTTTGTTATATAAGGAGCTCAAAAACACTTAAAGGCAAGTTCTTGGTAAAAATTCGTTTTCCTCCAGTGTAATGTGATTGCCCTCCTTTTTAGTGCTTTATTGCCTATCAAGCTCAAAAAACACTCAAAAGACACTTTTCTGGTAAAGTCTTTTTTTTTCACACAAATCTATTTTCGCATGCAATATGAGGTTTTGGTAACTAAGAATGTGAAAAGCACTCAAAATACACGCATTTATTTAATTTGTTCTGTTTCTCAATTTAGGAGTGTTATACATGAGTTTTAGCATTTTTGTATCTAGGAAACCTCTCCATATTCACGAGATTTTGCGTTTTTTGCCTTGTGGTTCTTTTGAACTATAAAACAGTCATTATACGCTTTTCTTGCAATGTCCTTTTGTTTCCCAATATAGAGTGCTTTGCATCAATTTTTGCGTTTTTTGTAAATAATAAGCTCAAAACACTCAAAATATACCTTTTTAGTAATGTTTTTCTATATCTTGATATTGGTTGCTTTGCATCCGTTTTAACGTTTTTCTACGTAAAACACTGAGAAGACACGTTTTCAGTAACTGTTTTGGATTCCCATATAGAGTTCCTTATTATTTATCGTTTTGGTGCCTAACATGCTAAAAAAAACACTCAAAACACAGATTTCTGGTAAGGTCGTTTAATTTTCTCATATAGGAGGCTTTGCATGCAATTTATGGTTTGGTAAATAACAGTTCGAAAAAAAAAGCTGAAATTAACTTTTTTGATAATATTCTTTTATCATACGATTGCCCTGATTTTCCCAGAATTTTGGCATCTCGGTATTATGAAGATGAATAACAAAAAAAAAAAAAAATCCTATTTTTTTTTTTCTAAATAAAGAGAGTTATTTGTGGGTTTTAGCTTTTTGGTACTTAAGGAACTTAAAAAAAACACTCATAATACACGTTTCTCGTAATGTCCTTTTGTTTCCTAAACATAATGTTCTTTGCATGTATTTAAGCGTTTTTATAGATAACATGATCAAAAACACTCAAAATATATGTTTTTGGTAATGTTATTCTGTTTCTCCATAAAGTTTGTTTTGCATGCGTTTTAGCGGGTTGTTATATAAGGAGCTCAAAAACACTTAAAGGCAAGTTTTTGGTATAAATTGGTTTTATTCCAATGTAAAATGATTGCCCTGCTTTTTAGCGCCTTATTTCCTATCACGCTCAAAAACACTTAAAAGACACTTTTCTGGTAATGTCATTTTTTTCTCACATAAAGGTGGTTTCGCATGCAATTTGGTGTTTTGGTAACTAAGAATGTGAAAAGCACTCAAAATACACGCATTTAGTAAGGTTGTTCTGTTTCTCAATTAAGAGTATTATTCATGAGTTTTAGCATTTTGTTATGTAGAAACCTTCTCCATATACACGAGTTTTTGTGTTTTTTGCCTTTTGGTTCGTTTGAACTATATAAAACTCATTATACACTTTTCTTGCAAAGTCCTTTTGTTTTCTAATAGAGAGTGCTTTGCATCAATTTTCCCGTTTTTTTATGGTATCAAGCTCAAAAGCACTCTATAATATAACTTTTTGTTAATGTTTTCCTATTTTTTGATATTGGTTGGTTTGCATCCGTTTTAGCGTTTTTCTACGTAAAACACTGAAAAGACACGTTTTCAGCAATTTTGTTTTGGATTCTCATATAGAGTTGAGTTCCTTATTATTTATCGTTTTGGCGCCTAACATGGAGAAAAACACAAAAAACAGATTTCTGGTAAGGTCGTTTAATTTCCTCATATAGGAGTCTTTGGATGCACTTTAGGGTTTGGTATATAACAGTCTGAAAAAAAGCTAAAATTAACTTTTTTGATAATTTTCTTTTATCATATAATAGCCCTGAATTTTCCCAGAATTTTGGCATCTCGGTACCTATGAAGATGAATAACAAAAAAAAAAAAAATCCTATTTTTTTTTCTTACTTTTTTTTCTAAATAAAGAGTGTTATTTGTGGGTTTTAACTTTTTGGTACTTAAGGAACTTAAAAACACTTATAATACACATTTCTCGTAATGTCCTTTTGTTTTGCAAACATAAGGTTCTTTGTATGTATTTAAGCGTTTTTATAGATAACATAATGAAAACCCTCAATATATATGTTTTTGGTAATTTTATTCTGATTCTCCATAAAAGGTGTTTTCCATGCGTTTTAGCGTTTTGGTATGTAATGAGCTCAAAAACACTTAAAGGCAAGTTCTTGGTAAAAGTTGTTTTTATTCCCATGTAATGTGATTTACCCTGCTTTTTCGTGGTTTATTGCCTAACACGCTGAAAAACACTCAAAAGACACTTTTCTTGTAATATCATTTTTTTTCCCACATAAAGCTAGTTTTGCATGGAAATTGGTGTTTTGGTAACTAAGAATGTAAAAAAAACCCTCAAAACACAGGCATTTAGTAAGGTTGTTCTATTTCTTAATTAAAAGTGTTATTCATGAGTTCCAGCATTTTGTTATGTAAGAAACTTTTCTAATACACACACTTGGTAAGGTATTTCTGTTTTAAAATTAAAAGTGTTATTCATGAGTTTCAGCTTTTTGGTATGTAAGAAACTTCTTTATGTACACGAGTTTTTTATTTTTTTACCTTGTGGTTCTTGTCAAACTATAAAACACTCATACACGTTTCTCGTAATGTCCTTTTCTTTGCCAATATAAAGTGCTTTCCATCCATTTTTGCATTTTTTGTAGGTAACAAGCTCAAAAACACATCAAAATATATGTTTTTGTAATGTTATTCTATTTCTTCATATTGGTTGGTTTACATCCGTTTTAGCGTTTTTCTACGTAAATCACTCAAAAGACACGTTTTCAGTAATATTGTTGAAATTGCTGAAAAACACTGAAAAGACAGGTTTCTGGTAAAGTCGTGTAATTTCCCCATATAGGTGGATTTGCATACACATCAGGGTTTGTACATAACTCCGGAAAAAAAGCTAAAATTATTTTTTTTATAATGTTTTTTTTTTTTACAAAATTTCCATGAATTTTGCCAGAATTTTGGCATCTCGGTACCTATGAAGATGAATAACAAAAAAAAAAAATCTCTTTATAAAGAGTGTTATTTTTGGGTTTTAGCTTTTTGGTAATTAAGTAACTTAAAAACACTCATAATACACGATTTTTGTAATGTCCTTTTGTTATACAAACATAGGGTTGTTTGAATGTATTTAAGCGTTTTTATAGGTTATATGATCAAAAACATTCAAAATACAAGTTTTTGGTAATGTTACTCTGTTTCTCCATAAAGGGTGTTTTGCATGCGTTTTAGAGATCTGGTATGTAAGGAATTAAAAAAACAAAGGCAAGTTCCTCGTAAAAGTTGGTTTTATTCCCATGGTAATGTGATTGTTCTGCTTTTTAGTGCTTTGTTGCATATCACGCTCGAAAACACTAAAAACACGCTTTTTTGGTAATGTCATTTTTTTTCCACATGAAGGTAGTTTCGCATGTAATTTGGCATTTTCGTAACTAAGAATATGAAAGACACTCAAAATACACAATTTGGTGAGGTAGTTCTGTTTATCGATTAAAAGTGTTATTCATGCATTTCATCATTTCGGTATGTAAGAAATTTCTCTATATACACGAGTTTTTGCGTTTATTGCCTTGTGGATCTTTTAAAACTATAAAACACTCATTATACACGTTTCTCGTAATGTCCTTTTGTTTTCTAATATAGAGTACTTTACATCCATTTTTGCATTTTTTTGTTAGTAACAAGCTCAAAAACACTCAAAAGACACTCAAAAACACTGAAAAAACACGATTTCAGTAATTTTGTTTTGGATTCACATATTGACTGATTTCCATATTATTTATCGTTTTGGTGCCTAACATGCTGAAAAACACTGAAAAGACAGGTTTCTGTTAAAATCGTTTAATTTCCCTATATAGGTGTCTTTGCATGCACTTTAGGGTTTGGTACATAACAATCCGAAAAAAAAGCTATAATTAACTTTTTTGGTAATTTTCTTTTTTCCACATAAATTCCCTGAATTTTGGCAGAATTTTCGCATCTCGGTACCTATAAGGATGAATAACAAAAAAAAAAAAATCCCAAATTTGGTTTTATTCCAGTGTAATGTGATTGCCCTTCTTTTTAGTGCTTTATTGCGTAACACGCTAAAAATCACTCAAAAGAAATGCAAGGCCTCGCATATGAGGAAATTAGAGACCTTACCAGAAATCTGTCTTTTGAGTGTTTTTCAGCATGTTATGCACCAAAACGATAAATAATAAGGAACTCACTCTATGTGGGAATCCAAAAGAAAATTACTGAAAACGTGTCTTCTCAGTGTTTTACGTAGAAAAACGCTAAAACTGATGCAAACCAACAAATATCAAGAAGCAGAAAAACATTACCAAAAATGTATATTTTGAGTGTTTTTGAGCTTATTACCTACAAAAAAAAAAAAAAAACGCAAAAATTGATACAAAGCACTCTATATTGGGAAACAAAGGAACATTGCAAGAAAAGTGTATAATGAATGTTTTATAGTTAAAAAAAAAACACAAGGCAAAAAACGCAAAAACTCGTGTATATGGGGAAGCTTCCTAGATACTAAAAGGCTGAAACTCATGAATAATACTCCTAATTAAGAAACAGAACAACCTTACTAAATGCGTGTCAAAAACACTAAAAGGTAAGTTCTTCGTAAAAGTTGGTTTTATTCCTTTGTAATGTGATTGCCCTGCTTTTTCATGCTTTATTGCCTAACACGCTCGAAAACACTCAAAGACACTTTTCTGGTAATATCATTTTTTTCCCACATAAATTTAGTTTCGCATGGAATTTAGGGTTTAGGTAACTAAGAATGTAAAAAAAAACACTCAAAATACACGCATTTAGTAATGTTGTTCTGTTTCTTGATTAAGAGTGTTATTCATGAGTTTCAGCATTTCGGTATCTTAGAAACTTCTCCACACAGACGAGTTTTTGCGTTGTTTGCCTTGTGATTCTGGTGAAACTATAAAACACTCATTATACACGTTTCTCGTTATGTCCATTTTTTTCCTAATATACAGTGCTTTGCATCCATTTTTGCGTTTTTTTTTTATGTAACAAGCTCAAAAACACACAAAAGATACTTTTCTGGTAATATTATTCTATTTTTTCATATTGGTTGGTTTGCATCCGTTTTACCGTTTTTCAACGTAAATCTTTTAAAAGACATGTTTTCAGTAATTTTGTTTTGGATTTCCATATAGAGTGATTTAATATTATATATCGTTTTGGTGCCAAACATTCGTAAAAACACTCAAAAGACAGGTTACTTGCAAAGACGTTATATTTTCCCAAATAGGTGGCTTTGCATACAGTTTATGGTTTGGTACATAACTTCAAAAAAAAAGTAAAATTAACTTGTTCGATAATGTTCTTTTATCCACATAATTTCCCTGAATTTTGGCAGAATTTTGGCATCTTGGTACCTATGAACATGAATAACAAAAAAATAAAAATAATATTTTTTTATTTATTTTTTATTTTTTCTCTATAAAGAGTGTTATTTGTAGGTTTTAACGTTTTGGTACTTAAGCAACTTAAAATTATTCATAATACACATTTCTCGTAATGTCCTTTCGTTTCCCAAATATAGGGATCTTTGCATGTATTTAACATGATAAAAAACACTCAAAAACACTTGTTTTTGGTAATGTTATTCTGCTTCTCCATAAAGGAGTTTTTTCCATGCGTTTTTGCGATTTGGTATGTAAGGAGCTGAAAAACACTTCAAGGCAAGTTCTTTTTAAAAGTTGGTTTTATTCTAATGTAATATGATTGGCCTGCTTTTTAGTGCTTTATTGCCTAACACGCTCAAAAACACTCAAAAGACACTTCTGGTAATGTCATTTTCTACGTAAAACACCGAAAAAACACGTTTTCAATAAATTTGTTTTCGATTCCCAAAGAATATTGCCAGAATTTTGGCATCTTAGTACCTGTGAAGATAAATAACAAAAAAAAAAAAAATTTTTTTATTTATTTTTTTTCTCTATAAAGAGTTTTATTTCTGGGTTTTAGCTTTTTTGGTACTTGAGGAACTTAAAAACACTCATAATACACGTTTCTCGTAATGTCCTTTCGATTCCCAAACATAACGTTCTTTGCATGTATTTAAGCGTTTTTATAAATAACATGATCAAAAACACTCAAAATACATGTTTTTGGTAATGTTGCTCTGTTTCTCCATAAAAAGGTGGTTTTGCATGCGTTTTAGCGTTTTGGTATTTAAGGAGTTAAAAAAAAAAAATCCCTTAAAGGAAAGTTCTTCGTAAAAGTTGGTTTTATTCCCATGTAATGTGATTGTTGTGCTTTTTAGTGCTTTGTTGCATATCACGCTCGAAAACATTCAAAAGACACTTTTCTGTTAATATCTTTTTTTTTTCCCACATAAAGCTAGTTTTTTGCGTTTTATGCCTTGTGGTTCGTGTAAAACTATAAAACACTCATTGTACACGTTTCTCGTAATATTCTTTTATTTCCCAATATTGATAGCTTTCCATCCATTTTCGCATTTTTCCTAAGTAACAAGCTGAAAAACACTCAAAATATATCTTTTTGTTAATGTTATTCTATTTCTTCATATTGGTTGGTTTGCATTCGTTTTAGCGTTTTTTTTTTTCGTAAATCACTGAAAAGACACGTTTTTAGTAAAATTGTTGAAATTGCTGAAAAACACTCAAAAGACAGATTTCTGGTAAAGTCGTGTAATTTCCCCATATAGGTGGCTTTGCATGCACTTCTGGTTTTGGTATATAATTCCGGAAAAAAGCTAATTTTTTTTTTTTTATATGTTCTTTCGTTTAACAGACATAGGGTTCTTTGCATGTATTTAAGCGTTTTTATAGGTAACATGATCAAAAACACTCAAAATACATGTTTTTGATAATGTTATTCTGTTTCTCCATGAAGGGTGTTTTGCATGCGTTTGAGCGTTTTGGTATGTAAGGAGTTAAAAACATTTAAAGGCAAGTTCTTCGTAAATGTTAGTTTTATTCCTATATTATATGATTATTCTGCTTTTTATTGCTCTCAAAAGACACTTTTCTGATAATGTCATTTTTTTCCCACATAAAGCTAGTTTCGCATGTAATTTGGGATTTTCGTAACTAAGAATGTGAAAACACTCAAAATACACACATTTGGTAAGGTAGTCCTGTTTCTCAATTAAAAGTGTTATTCATGAGTTTTATCATTTTGGTATGTAAGAAACTTCTCAATATACACGAGTTTTTGCGTTTTTTGTCTTTTGGTTCTTGTGAAACTATAAAACACTCATTATACACGTTTCTCGTAATGTCTTTTTGCTTCCTAATATAGAGTGCTTTCCATCCATTTGCGCGTTTTTTGTAGGTAAAAAGCTCAAAAACACTTTTTAGTAATGTTATTTTATTTCTTCATATTTGTTGGTTTGCATCCGTTTGAGCGTTTTTCTACGTAAAACACTGAAAAGACACGTTTTCAGTAATTTT
The DNA here is from genome assembly GCF_035594125.1 of Scylla paramamosain. Classification (NCBI taxonomy): domain Eukaryota; kingdom Metazoa; phylum Arthropoda; class Malacostraca; order Decapoda; family Portunidae; genus Scylla; species Scylla paramamosain. Next base: position 8,359,572 of record NC_087189.1, on the reverse strand, counting down.
GTTTTGGATTCACATATTGACTGACTTCCATATTATTTATCGTTTTGGTGCCTAACATGCTGAAAAAACCCTGAAAAGACAGGTTTCTGGTAAAGTCGTTTAACTTCCTTATATAGGTGGCATGCACTTTAGAGTTTGGTACATAAAAATCCGAAAAAGAGCTATAATTAACTTTTTTGATAATGTTCTTTTTTCCACATAAATTCCCTGAATTATGGCGGAATTTTGGCATCTTGGTACCTATGAAAATCAATATATATAAAAAAAGCTATTTTCTTTTAGTTATTTTTTTTTCTCTATAAAGAGTGTTATTTGTGGGTTTTAACGATTTGTTACTTAAGGAACTTATAAACGGTTCTAATACACGTTTCTCGTGATGTACTTTCGTTTCCCAAACATAGGGTTCTTTGCATGTATTTAAGCGTTCTTATAGGTAACATGATCAAAAGCACTTAAAACACATGTTTTTAGTAATGTTATTCTGCTTCTTCATAAAGGAGTTTTTTGCATGCGTTTTAACGTTTTGGTTTGTAAGGAGGTCAAAAACACTTCAAGGCAAGTTCTTGGTAAAAATTGATTTTATTCCCATGTAATGTGATTGCCCTGTTTTTTTTGTGTGTGTGTGATTTATTGCCTAAAAGGCTCAAAAACACTCAAAAGACACTTCTGGTAATGTCATTTTTTTTTCCAACATAGTTTCGCGTTTTATTTGGGGTTTTGCTAACTATGAATGTGAAAAACACTCAAAATACACGCATTTGGTAAGGTTGTTCTGTTTCTCAATTAATATTGTTATTCATGAATTTCAGCATTTTGGTATCTAAGAAACTTCTTTATATACACGAATTTTTGCGTTTTTTGCCTTGTAGTTTTTGTGAACTACATGTTCTTTTGCTCAAAAAAAATAAGACTCATTTTACACGTTTCTCGTAATGTCCTTTTGTTTCCCAATATGGAGTGTTTTTCATCCATTTTCGCGTTTTTTGTAGTTAACAAGCTAAAAAAAACACTCAAAATGTACCTTTTTGGTAATGTTATTTTATTTCTTCTTATTGGTTGGTTTGCATGCGTTTAAACGTTTTTCTACGTAAAACACCGAAAAGACACGTTTTCAGTAATTTTGATTTAGATTCCCATATAGAGTGACTTGCATGTTATTTACCGTTATGGTGGCTAACAAGCTGAAAAACACTCATAAGACAGTTGTCTGGCAAAGACGTTTAATTTCCCCATATAGGTGGCTTTGCATGCACTTTAGGGTTTGGTACATAACAGTACGAAAAAAAAGCTAAAATTAAATTTTTTGATAATTGACTCATAATTTCCTGAATTTTGCCCAAATTTTGCCAAAAACATGCAAAATGTATGTTTTTGGTAATGTTATTCTCTTTCTCCATAAAGTGTGTTTTGCATGCATTTTAGCGTTTTGGTATATAAGGAGCTCAAAACACTTAAAGGTGAATTCTTCGTAAAAATTGATTTTATTGCCATATAAAGTAATTCCCCTGCTTTTTAGTGCTCTATTCCCTATCATGCTCAAAACAATCAATAGACACTTTTCTGGTAATGTCACTTTTTTTCCCACATAAAGCTGGTTTCGCATGCAATTTGGGATTTTGGTAACTAAGAATGTGAAAAGCACTCAAAATACACGCATTTAGTAAAGTTGTTCTGTTTCTCAATTAAGAGTGTTATTCATGAGTTTCAGCATTTTGGTATGTAGGAAACATCTCCATATACACGAATTTTTGCGTTTTTTGCCTTGTGGTTCTTTTGAACGATAAAACATTCACTTTTCTCGCAATGTCCTTTTGTTTCCCAATATAAAGTGCTTTTTTTTCAATTTTCGCGTTTTTTTTATAGGTAACAAGCTCAAAAACACTTAAAATATACCTTTTTGGTAATGTTTTTCCACTTTTTGATATTGTTTGGTTTGCATCCGTTTTAGCGTTTTTCTACGTAAAACACTGAGAAGACACGTTTTCAGTAATTTTGTTTTGGTTTGCCATATAGAGTGAGTTCCTTATTTTTTATTGTTTAAGTGCCTAACATGCTGAACAACACTCAAAAGAGAGATTTCTGATAAGGTCGTTTAATTTCCTCATATAGGAGGCTTTGCATGCACTTTAGTGTTTGGTACATAACAGTCCGAAAAAAATAGCTAAAATTAACTTTTTTTGATAATATTCTTTTATCATATAATTGCCCTGAATTTTTACCAGAATTTTGGCATCTCGTTACCTATGAAGATAAATAAAAAAAAAAAATCCTATTTTTTTATTTTTTATTTATTTATTTATTTTTTCTCAATGAAGACTGTTATTTGTGGGATTTACCTTTTTGGTACTTAAGGATCTTAAAAACACTCATAATGCACGTTTCACGTAATGTCCTTTCGTTTCCCAAACAAAAGGTTCTTTGCATGTATTTAAGCGTTTTTATAGATAACATGATCAAAAACACTCAAAATACAAGGTTTTGGTAATGTTATTTTGTTTCTCCATAAAGTGTGTTTTGCCTACGTTTTAGCAGTTTTGTATATAAGGAGCTCAAAAACACTCATGTCAAGTTGTTGGTAAAAAATGATTTTATTCCAAAGTAATGTGATTGCCCTGCTTTTGAGTGGTTTATTACCTATCACGCTGAAAAACACTCAAAAGACACTTTTCTGGTAAATTCATTTTTTTTCCCCCACAAAGCTATTTTCGCATGTAATTTAGGGTTTTTGGTAACTAAGAATGTGAAAAGCACTCAAAATCCACGCATTTAGTAAGGTTGTTCTGTTTCTCAATTAAGAGTGTTATTCATGAGTTTCAGCATTTTGGTATCTAGGAAATCTCTCGATATAAACGAGTTTTTGCGTTGTTTGCTTTGTGGTTCTTTTGAACTATGAAACACTCATTATACACTTTTCTTGCAATGTCCTCTTCTTTCCCAATAAAGAGTGTTTTGCATCAATTTTCGCGTTTTTATAGGTAAAAAGCTCAAAAACACTCAAAATATATCTTTTTTGATACGTTTTTCTATTTCTTGATATTGGTTGGTTTGCATCCGTTTTAACATTTTTCTACGTAAAATACTGAGAAGACACGTTTTCAGTTACTTTGTTTTGGATTCCCATATAGAATGAGTTTCTTATTATTTATCGTCTCGGTGCCTAACATCCTAAAAAACCCACAAAACACAGATTTCTTTTAAGGTCGTTTAATTTCCTCATAATGGAGGCTTTGCATGCACTTTAGGGTTTGGTACATAAGTCCGAACAAAAAAACCTGAAATTAACTTTTTTGATAATATTCTTTTATCATATAATTGCCCTGAATTTTCCCAGAATTTTGGCATCTCGGTACCTATGAAAATGAATAACAAAAAAAAAAAAATCATATTTATTTTATTTTTTATTTTTTTTTATTTTCTAAATAAAGAGTGTTATTTGTGGGTTTTAGCTTTTTGGTACTTAAGGAACTTATAAAAACACATAATATACGTTTCTCGTAATGTCCTTTTCTTTCCCAACCATAATGTTCTTTGCATGTACTTAAGCGTTTTTATAGATAACATGATCAAAAACACTCAAAATACATGTTATTGGTAATGTTATTCAGTTTCTCCATAAAGTTTGTTTTCCATGCGTTTTAGCGGTTTGGTATATAAGGGTTAAAAAACATTTAAAGGCAAATTCTTCGTAAAAGTTTGTTTTATTCCCATGTAATGTGATTGTTCTGCTTTTTAGTGATTTGTTGCATATCACGCTCAAAAACATTCAAAAGACACTTTTCTGGTAGCCATATTTTTTCCCACATGATGAAAAACACTGAGAAGACAGATTTCTGGTAAAGTCGTTTAACTTTCCTATATAGGTGGCTTTGCATGCACTTTAGGTTTTGGTACATAACAATCCGAAAAAAAAAGCTATAATTAACTTTCATGATAATGTTCTTTTTTCCACATAAATTCCCTGAATTTTGACAGAATTTTGTTAAATCGGTACCTAGGAAGATGAAAAAAACAAAAAATCCTTTTTTTGTATTTTTTTATTTATTATTTTTTTTCTAAAAAAAAGTGTTATTTGTGGGTTTTAGCTTTTTGGTACTGAAGGAACTTAAAAAACACTCATAATACATGTTTCTCGTAATGTCCTTTCGTTTCCCAAATATAAGGTTCTTTGCATGTATTTAAGCGTTTTTATAAATATAATCAAAAACACTCAAAATACATGTATTTGGTAATGTTTTTCTGTTTAACCATAAAATGTATTTTGCATGCGTTTTAGCGTTTTGGTATATAAGGAGCTCAAAAACACTTAAAGGCAAGTTCTTGGTAAAATTTGGTTTTATTCCCATGTAATGTGATTGCCCTGGCTTTTAGTGCTTTATTGCATAACACGCTCAAAAAACACTGAAAAGACATGCAAAGCCTCTGATATGAGGAAATTAAAGCTCTTACCAGAAATCTTTTTTTTGAGTGTTTTTCAGCTTGTTAGGCACCAAAACAATAAATAATAAGGAACTCACTCTATGTGGGAATCCAAAAGAAAATTACTGAAAATGTGACTTCTCAGTGTTTTACGTAGAAAAACGCTAAAGATGATGCAAACCAACCAATATCAAGAAGCAGAAAAACATTACCAAAAATGTATATTTTGAGTGTTTTTGAGCTTGTTACCTACAAAAAAAAAAAACGCAAAAAATTGATACAAAGCACTCTATATTGGGAAACAAAGGGACATTGCGAGAATAGTGTATAATGAATGTTTTATAGTTCAAAAACACATAAGGCAAAAAACGCAAAAACTCGTGTATATGGAGAAGTTTCCTAGATACCAAAATGCTGAAACTCATGAATAACACTCTAAATTGAGAAACAGAAAAACCTTACTAAATGCGTGTCAAAAACACTAAAAGGCAAGTTCTTCGTAAAAGTTGGTTTTATTCCCATGTAATGTGATTTTTAGTGCTTTATTGCCTAACACGCTCACAAACACTCAAAGACACTATTCTGGTAACGTCATTTTTTTTCAAACATAAAGGTAGTTTCGCATGGAATTTGGGATTCTGGTAACTAAGAATGTAAAAAAAAACACTCAAAATACACGCATTCCGTGTATTTCTATTTCTTGATTAAGAAAGTTATTCATGAGTTTCAGCATTTTGGTATCTTGGAAACTTCTCCACAGATACGAGTTTTTGCGTTTTTTGCCTTGTGATTCTGGTGAAACTATAAAACACCCATTATACACGTTTCTCGTTATGTCCTTTTTTTTCTTAATATACAGTGCTTTGCATCCATTTTTGCTTTTTTTTTATGTAACAAATTCAAAAACACACAAAATATACTTTTCTGGTAATATTATTCTATTTTTTCATATTGGTTGGTTTGCATCCGTTTTAACGTTTTTCTACGTAAATCTTTTAAAAGACACGTTTTCAGTAATTTTGTTTTAGATTTACATATAGAGTGACTTTCATATTACCTATCGTTTTGGTGCCTAACATGCGAAAAAACACTCAAAAGACAGGTCTCTTGTAAACTCTTTAAATTTTCCCAAATAGGTGGCTTTGCATACACTTTATGGTTTGGTACATAACTCCGAAAAAAGGTAAAATTATCTTTTTCGATAATGTTCTTTTTTCCACATAATTTCCCTGAATTTTGGCAGAATTTTGGCATCTTGGTACCTATGAACATCAATAACAAAAAAATAAAAATGCTATTTTTTTATTTATATTTTTTTCTCTATAAAGAGTGTTATTTGTAGGTTTTAACGTTTTGGTACTTAAGGAACTTAAAAACATTCCTAATACACATTTCTCGTAATGTCCTTTCGTTTCCCAAATATAGGGATCTTTGCATGTATTTAAGTGTTTTTATAGGTAATATGATAAAAAACACTCAAAAACACTTGTTTTTGGTAATGTTATTCTGCTTCTACATAAAGGAGTGTTTTGCATGCGTTTTAGCGATTTATTATGTAAGGAACTGAAAAACACCTCAAGGCAAGTTCTTGGTAAAAGTTGGTTTTATTCCAATATAATATGATTGCCTTGCTTTTTAGTTCATTATTGCCTAACACGCTCAAAAACACTCAAAAGACACTTCTGGTAATGTCAGTTTTTTCACACATAAAGCTAGTTTTGCATGATATTTGGGATTTTGATAAGAATGTGAAAAAACACTCAAAATACACGCATTTGGTAATGTCGTTCTGTTTCTCAATTAAGATTGTTATTCATGAGTTTCAGCATTTTGGTATCTAAGAAACTTCTTTATATACACGAGTTTTTGCATTTTTTGCCTTATGGTTCTTGTGAACCACAAGTTCTTTTGCCGGAAAATAATAAGACACTCATTATACACGTTTCTTGTAATGTCCTTTTCTTTCCCAATAGGGAGTGCTTTGCATCCATTTTCGCGTTTTTTGTAGGTAACAAGCTCAAAAACACTCAAAATATACCTTTTTGGTAATGTTATTCTATTTCTTCATATTTGTTGGTTTGCATCCGTTTTAAGCGTTTTTCTACGTAAAACAACGAAAAGACACGTTTTCAGTAATTTTATTTTCGATTCCCAAAGAATATTGCCAGAATTTTGGCATCTTACTACCTATGAAGATGAATAAAAAAAAAAAAAAAAAATTTTATTTTTTTTTTCTCTATAAAGGGTGTTATTTGTGAGTTTTAGCTTTTTAGGTACTTAAGGAACTTAAAAACACTTATAATACACGTTTCTCGTAATGTCCTTTCGTTTCCCAAACATAAGGTTCTTTGCATGTATTTAAGCGTTTTTATAAATAACATGATCAAAAACACTCTAAATACATGTTTTTCGTGATGTTTCTCCATAAAGGGTGTTTTGCATGCGTTTTAGCGTTTTGGTATGTAAGGAGTTAAAAAAAACACTTAAAGGCAAGTTCTTCGTAAAAGTTGGTTTTATTCCCATGTTATGTGATTGTTCTGCTTTTTAGTGCTTTGTTGCACATCACACTCAAAAGCACTCAAAAGACACTTTTCTGGTAATTTTTTTTTTTCCCACATAAAGCTAGTTTCGCATGTAATTTGGAATTTTCGTAACTATGAATGTGAAAAACACTCAAAATACACACATTTGGTAAGGTAGTCCTACTTCTCAATTCATGCATTTCAGCATTTTGGTATGTAAGAAACTTCTCTATATACACGAGTTTTTGCGTTTTTTGTCTTGTGGTTCCCGTGAAATTATAAAACACTCATTATACAAGTTTCTCGTAATGTTCTTTTGTTTCCTAATATAGAGTGCTTTCCATCCATTTTCGCATTTTTTGTAGGTAACAAGCTGAAAAACACTCAAAATATATCTTTTTGGTAATGTTATTCTATTTCTTCATATTGGTTGGTTTGCATCCGTTTTAGAGTTTTTCTTCGTAAATCACTGAAAAGACATGTTTTCAGTAATATTGTTGAAATTGCTGAAAAAAAAAACACTCAAAAGACAGATCTTTGGTAAAGTCGTGTAATTTCCCAATATAGGTGGCTTTGCATGCACTTCTGGGTTTGGTACATAATTCCGGAAAAAAGCTAAATTTTTTTTTTGTAATGTTTTTTTTTTTTACATAATTTCGCTGAATTTTCCCTGACTTTTGGCCTCTTTATACCTATGTAGATGAATAACAAAAGAAAAAATTATTTTTTTTTTTTTTTTTTTTTTTCTCTATTTGTGGGTTTTAGTTTTTTGGTACTTAAGGAACTTAAAAACAATCAAAATACACGATTTTCGTAATATCTTTTCGTTTCACAGACATAGGGTTCTTTGCATGCATGTATTTAAGCGTTTTTATAGGTAACATGATCAAAAACACTCAAAATACATGTTTTGGTAATGTTATTCTGTTTCTCCATAAAGGGTGTTTTGCATGCGTTTTAGCGTTTTGGTATGTAAGGAGTTAAAAACACATAAAGGCAAGTTCTTCGTAAAAATTGTTTTTATTCCTATATAATGTGATTATTCTGCTTTTTACTGCTTTGTTGCATATCACGCTCAAAAACACTCAAAAGACACTTTCCAGATAATGTCATTTTTTTCCTACATAAAGCTAGTTTCACATGTAATTTGGGATTTTCGTAACTAAGAATGTGAAAAACACTCAAAATACACACATTTGGTAAGGTAGTTCTGTTTCTCAATGAAAAGTGTTATTCATGAGTTTTATCATTTTGGTATGTAAGAAACTTCTCTATATACACGAGTTTTTGCGTTTTTTGTTTTGTGGTTCTTGTGAAACTATAAAAAAATCATTATACACGTTTCTCTAAATGTCCTTTTACTTCCCAATATAGAGTGCTTTCCATCCATTTGCGCGTTTTTTGTAAGTAAAAAGCTCAAAAACACTTTTTGGTAATGTTATTCTATTTCTTCATATTTGTTGGTTTGCATCCGTTTTAGAGTTTTTCTATGTAAAACACTGAAAAGACACGTTTTCAGTAATTTTGTTTTGGATTCACATATTGACTGACTTTCATATTATTTATTGTTTTGGTGACTAACATGCCGAAAACACTGAAAAGACAGGTTTCTGGTAAAGTCGTTTAACTTTCTTATATAGGTGGCATGCACTTTAGAGTTTGGTACATAAAAATCCGAAAAAGAGCTATAATTAACTTTTTTTGATAATGTTCTTTTTTCCAGATAAATTCCCTGAATTTTGGCAGAATATTGGCATCTTTGTACCTATGAAAATCAATATAACAAAAAACTATTTTTATTTATTTGTTTATTTTTTTCTCTATAAAGAGTGTTATTTGTGGGTTTTAACGTTTTGGTACTTAAGGAACTTAAAAACGGTCCTAATACACGTTTCTCGTAATGTCCTTTCGTTTCCCAAACATAGGGTTCTTTGCGTGTATTTAAGCGTTTTTGTAGGTAACATGATCAAAAACACTTAAAACAGATGTTTTTAGTAATGTTATTCTGCATCTCCATAAAGGAGTTTTTTGCATGAGTTTTAGCGTTTTGGTTTGTAAGGAGGTCAAAAACATTTCAAGGCAAGTTCTTGGTAAAAGTTGGTTTTATTCCCATGTAATGTGATTGCCCTGTTTTTTTTTGTGATTTATTGTCTAACACGCTCAAAAACACTCAAAAGACACTTCTGGTAATGTCATTTTTTTTTCCAACATAGTTTTGCGTGCTCTTTTGGGTTTTGCTAACTATGAATGTGAAAAACACTCAAAATACACGCATTTGGTAAGGTTGTTCTGTTTCTCGATTAATATTTTTATTCAAGAGTTTCAGCATTTTGGTATCTAAGAAACTTCTTTATATTCACGAGTTTTTGGGTTTTTTTGCCTTGTGGTTCTTGTGAACCACAAGTTCTTTTCCTCAAAAATAATAAGACACTCATTATACACGTTTCTCTAAATGTCCTTTTGTTTCCCAATAGGGAGTGCTTTGCATCCATTTTCGCGTTTTTTGTAGGTAACAAGCTCAAAAACACTCAAAATGTACCTTTTTGGTAATGTTATTTTATTTCTTCTTATTGGTTGGTTTGCATCCGTTTTAGCGTTTTTCTACGTAAAACACCGAAAAGACACGTTTTCAGTAATTTTGTTTTAGATTCCAATATAGAGTGACTTGCATGTTATTTACCGTTATGGTGCCTAACAAGTTGAAAAACAATCATAACACAGTTTTCTGGCAAAGACGTTTAATTTCCCCATATAGGTGGCTTTGCATGCACTTTAAGGTTTGTTACATAACAGTACGAAAAAAAAAGCTAAAATTAACTTTTTTGATAATTGACTCGAAATATCCTGAATTTTGCCCAAATTTTGGCATCTCGGTACCTGTTAAGATGAAAAGAAAGAAAAAAAATTCGTATTTTTTTATTTATTTATTTATTTTTTCTCAATAAAGAGTATTAATTGTGGCTTTTTGCTTTTTGGTAAATAATGATCTTAAAAACACTCGTAAGACACGTTTCTTGCAATTTCCCAAAAATATTGTTCTTTGCATGTATTTAAGCGTTTTTATTGGTAACATGATAAAAAAACACCCAAAATATATGTTTTTGGTAATGGTATTCTCTTTCTCCATAAAGTGTGTTTTGCATGCGTTTTAGCGTTTTCGTATATAAGGAGCTCAAAACACTCAAAGGCAAGTTCTTAGTAAAAATTGATTTTCTTGCCATGTAAAGTGATTCCCCTTCTTTTTAGTGCTTTATTTCCTATCACGCTCAAAAACAATTCAAAAGACACTTTTCTGGTAATGTCATATTTTTCCCACATAAAGCTGGTTTCGCAAGCAATTTGGGATTTTGGTAACTAAGAATGTGAAAAGCAGTCAAAATACACGCATTTAGTAAAGTTGTTCTGTTTCTAAATTAAGAGTGTTATTTATGAGTTTCAGCATTTTTGTATCTAGGAAACTTCTCCATATACACGAGTTTTTGCGTTTTTTGCCTTGTGGTTCTTTTGAACTATAAAACATTCATTATACACTTTTCTCGTAATGTGCCTTTGTTTCCCAATATAGAGTGCTTTGTATCAATTTTGGCGTTTTTTGTAACAAACTCAAAAACACTCAAAATATACCTTTTTGGTAATGTTTTTCTACTTCTTGATATTGATTGGTTTGCATCCGTTTTAGGGTTTTTCTACGTAGTTTTGTTTTGGTTTGCCATATAGAGTGAGTTCCATATTATTTATCGTTTTGGTGCCTAACATGCTGAAAAACACTCAAAACACAAATTTCTGGTAAGGTCGTTTAATTTCCTCATATGGGAGGCTTTGCATGCACTTTAGTGTTTGGTACATAACAGTCCGAAAAAAAGCTAATATCAATTTTTTTTTTTTTAATATTCTCTTATCATAAAATTGCCCTAATTTTTCCCAGAATTTTGGCATCTCGGTCCCTATGAAGGTGAATAACAAAAAAAAAAGAAAGGAAAATCCTTTCATTTATTTTTTTTTTAATTTTTTATTTTTTTTCTAAATAACGAGTGTTATTTGTGGGGTTTAGCTTTTTGGTAGTTAAGGAACTTTAAAACACTCATAATTTACGTTTTTCGTAATGTCCTTACGTTTCCCAAACATAAGGTTCTTTGCATGTATTTAAACGTTTTTTATAGATAACATTATAAAAAAATATTAAAAATACATGTTTTTTGTAATGTTATTCTGTTTCTCCATAAAGTTTGTTTTCCATGCGTTTTAGCGGTTTAGTATGTAAGGAGCTCAAAAACACATATTGGCAAAATCTTGGTAAAAGTTGGTTCTATTCCCATGTAATGTGATTGCCTTGCTTTTTAGTACTTCATTGCCTAACACGCTCAAAAACAATTAAGACACTTCTGGTAATGTCATTTTTTTCTCTCATAAAGCTAGTTTCGCAGGCTATTTTGGGTATTGCTAACTAGGAATATGAAAAACACTCAAAATACAGGCATTTGCTAAGGTTGTTCTGTTTCTCAATTAAGATTGTTATTCATGAGTTTCAGCATTTTGGTATCTAAAAAACTTCTTTATATACACGAGTTTTTGCGTTTTTCTACGTAAAACACTGAGAAGATACATTTTCAGTAATTTTGTTTTGGATTACCATATAGAGTGAGTTCCTTATTATTTATCGTTTTGGTGCCTAAAATGCTGAAAAACACTCAAAAGACAGATTTCTGGTAAGGTCGTTTAATTTCCTCATATATAAGGTTTTGCATGCACATTAGGGTTTTCCCAGAATTTTGGCATCTCGGTACTTATGAAGATGAATTTTTTTTTTCTAAATAAAGAGTGTTATTTGTGGATTTTAGCTTTTTTGTACTTAAGGAACTTAAAAAAAAAAAACACTCAAAATACACCTTTCTCCTAATGTCCTTTTCTTTCCCTAACATAATGTTCTTTGCATGTATTTAACCGTTTTTATAGATAAGATGATAAAAAAAAAACAGCCAAATTACATGTTTTTGGTAATGTTATTCTGTTTCTCCATAAAGTTTGTTTCGCATGCGTTTTAGCGGTTTGTTATATAAGGAGCTGAAAAACATTTAAAGGCAAGTTCTTGGTAAAAATTGGTTTTATTCCATTGAAAAGTGATTGCCCTGCTTTTTAGTGCTTTATTGCCTATCACGCTCAAAAACATTCGAAAGACATTTTTCTGGAAATGTCATGTTTTCCCACATAAATCTGGTTTCGCATGAAATTTGGGTTTTTTTGGTAACGAAGAATATGAAAAACACTCAAATTACACGAATTTGGTAAGGTTGTTCTGTCTCTCAATTAAGAGTGTTATTCATGATTTTCAGCATTTTGGTATCTAGGAAACTTCTCCATTTACACGAGTTTTTGCGTTTTTTGCCTTGTTCTTCTTTTGAACTATAATACATTCATTATACACTTTTCTCGCAATGTCCCTTTGTTTCCTAATATAGAGTGCTTTGTATCCATTTTAGCGTTTATTTTTTGTAGGTAACAAGCTCAAAAACACTCAAAGTATACTTTTATGGTAATGTTTTTTCTATTTCTTGATATTGGTTGGTTTGCATCCATTTTAGCGTTTTTCTACGTAAAACACTGGGAACACACGTTTTCAGTAATTTTGTTTTGGATTCCCATTTAAAGTGAGTTCGTTATTATTTATCATTTTGGTGCCTAACATGCTGAAAAACACTCAAAAGACAGATTTCTAGTAAGATCGTTTAATTTCCTTATATAAAAGGCTTTGCATGCAGTTTAGGGATTGGTACATAACAGTCCGAAAAAAAAGCTAAAATCAACTTTTTTTAAAATATTCTCTCATCATATAATAGTCTTCAATTTTCCAAGAATCTTGGCATTTCAGTACCTATGAAGATGAATAACAAAAAAAAAACAATTCTATTTTTTTTTTTTTTATATATATTTATAGATTTTTCTAAATAAAGTGTGGGTTTTAGGTTTTTGGTACTTAACAAACTTAAAAACACTCATAATAAACGTTTCTCGTAATGTCCTTTTGTTTCCCAAACATAAGGTTCTTTTCATGTATTTAAGCGTTTTTATAGATAACATGATCAAAAACACTCAAAATACATGTTTTTGGTAATTTTTTTCTGTTTCTCCATAAAGTTTGTTTTGCATGAGTTTTAGCGGTTTAGTATATAAAGAGCTCAAAACACTTAAAGGCAAGTTTTTGATAAAAACTGGTTTTATTGAAATGTAATGTGATTGCCCTTCTTTTTAGTGCTTTATTGCCTATCAGGCTCAAAAACACTCAAAAGACATTTTTTTTCGTAATGTCATTTTTTCTCACATAAAGCTGGTTTCGCATGCTATTTGGGGTTTTCATAACTAAGATTGTGAAAAGCTCTCAAAATACACGCATTTACTAAGGTTGTTCTGTTTCTCAATTAGGAATGTTATTCATGAGTTTCAGCATTTTGGTATCTAAGAAACTTCTCCATATCCATAAGTTTTTGCATTTTTTTGCCTTTTGGTTCTTTTGAACTATAAAACACTCATTATATACTTTTCTTGCAATGTTCTTTTATTTCCTAATATAGAGTGCTTTGCATCAATTTTTTGCGTTTTTTTTTTGTAGGTAATAAGCTCAAAAACACTCAAAATACATCTTTTTGGTAATGTTTTTCTATTTTTTTTGTATTGGTTGGTTTGCATCCGTTTTAGTGTTTTTCTACGTAAAACACTGAGAAGACACGTTTTCAGTAGTTTGTTTTGGATTCCCATATAGAGTGAGTTACTTATTTATTTATCGTTTTGGTGCATAACATTCTGAAAAACACTCAAAAGACATTTCTTTTAAGGTCGTTTAATTTCCTCATATAGGAGGCTTTGCATGCACTTTATGGTTTGGTACATAACAGATCGAAAAAAAAAGCTGAAATTAACTTTTTTGATAATATTCTTTTATCACATAATTGCCCTGAATTTTCCCAGAGTTTTGGCATCTCGGTACCTATAAATATGAATAACAAAAAAAAAAAAAAAAAAATCCTATTTATTTTTTTTTTTTTTTATAATTTTCTAAATAAAGAGAGTCATTTGTGGGTTTTAGCTTTTTGGTACTTAAGGAACTTAAAAAAAAAAACACTCATAATACACGTTTCTCGTAATGTCCTTTTGTTTCCCAAACATAAGGTTCTTTGCATGTACTTAAGCGTTTTTATAGATAACATGATCAAAAACACTCAAAATACATGTTTTTTTGGTAATATTATTCTGTTTCTCCATAAAGTTTGTTTTGCATGCGTTTTAGCGGTTTGGTATATAAGGGGTTAATAAATACTTAAAGGGAAATTCTTCGTAAAAGTTGGTTTTATTCCCATGTAATGTGATCGTTCTGCTTTTTAGTGCTTTGTTGCATATCACGCTGAAAAACACTCAAAAGACACTTTTCTGGTAATGTCATTTTTTTTCCCAAATGATGCTAGTTTCGGATGCAATATGGCATTTTTGTAACTAAGAATGTGAAAAACACTCAAAATACATAATTTGGTAAGGTAGTTCTGTTTATTGATTAAAAGTGTTATTCATGCATTTATTAATTTTGGTATGTAAGAAATTTCTCTATATACACGAGTTTTTGCGTTTATTGCGTTGTGGTTCTTTTAAAACTTTAAAACACTCATTATACACGTTTTTCGTAATGTCCTTTTGTTTCCTAATATAGAGTGCTTTATATCCATTTTTGCATTTTTTGTAGGTAACAAGCTCAAAAACACTCAAAATATATCTTTTTGGTAATGTTATTCTATTTCTTCATATAGGATGGTTTGTATCCACTTTAGCGTTTTGCTAAGTAAAACACTGAAAAGACACGTTTTCAGTAATTTTCTTTTGGATTCACATATTGACTGACTTCCATAATATTTATCGTTTTGGTGCCTAACATGCTGAAAAACACTAAAAAAGACAGGTTTCTGGTAAAGTCCTTTAACTTCCTTATATAGGTGGCTTTGCATGCACTTTAGGGTATGGTACATAACAATCCGAAAAAAAAAGCTATAATTAACTTTTATGATAATATTCTTTTTTCCACATAAATTCCCTGTATTTTGGCAAAATTTCAGCATGTCGGTACCTATAAAGATGAATAACCAAAAAAAAAATCCCATTTTTTATTTTTTTTATTTATTATTTTTTTTTTCTAAAGAGTGTTATTTGTGGGTTTTAGCTTTTTGGTACTGAAAGAACTTAAAAAATCACTTATAATACACGTTTCTTGTAATGTTCTTTCCTTTCCTAAACATAAGGTTCTTTGCATGTATTTAAGCGTTTTTATAGTTAACATGATGAAAAACACTCAAAATACATATATTTGGTAATGTTATTTTGTTTCGCCATAAAATGTATTTTGCATGCGTTTTAGCGTTTAGGTATGTAACGAGCTCAAAAACACTTAAAGGTAAGTTTTTGGTAAAATTTGGTTTTATTCCCATGTAATGTGATTACCCTGGCTTTTAAGGCTTTATTGCGTAACACGCTCACAAACACTGAAAAGACATGCAAAGCCTCCCATATGAGGAAATTAAAGACCTTACCAGAAATCTGTCTTTTGAGTGTTTTTCAGCATGTTAGGTACCAAAACGATAAATAATAAGGAACTCACTCTATGTGGGAATCGAAAAGAAAATTACTGAAAACGTGTCTTCTCAGTGCTTTACGTAGAAAAACGCTAAAACTGATGCAAACCAACCAATATCAAGAAGCAGAAAAACATTACCAAAAATGTATATTTTGAATCTTTTTGAGCTTGTTACCTACAAAAAAAACGCGAAAATTGATACAAGGAAAGGAAAGGAAAGAGAAAAGGAAAGAAAAGAAAGAGGAAAGAAAAGGACATTGCGAGAAAAGTGTATAATAAATGTTTTATAGTTCAAAAAAACCACAAGGCAAAAAACGCAAAAACTCGTGTATATGGAGAAGTTTCCTATATACCAAAATGCTGAAACTCATGAATAACACTCTAAATTGATAAACAGAGCAACCTTACTAAATGCGTGTCAGAAACACTAAAAGGCAAGTTCTTCGTAAAAGTTGGTTTTATTCCCATGTAATGTGATTGCCCTGCTTTTTAGAACTTTATTGCCTAACACGCTCAAAAACACTCAAAGACACTTTTCTGGTAATGTCATCTTTTTCCACATAAAGCTAGTTTCGCAAGGAATTTGGGGTTTTGGTAACTAAGAATGTAAAAAAACACTCAAAATACACGCATTTATTAAGGTTGTTCTGTTTCTTGATTAAGAGTGTTATTCATGAGTTTCAGTATTTTGGTATCTTAGAAACTTCTCCATACAGTAGAGTGTTTGCGTTTTTTGCCTTATGATTCTGGTGAAACTATGAAACACTTATTATACACGTTTCTCGTTATGTTCTTTTTTTCTTATATAGAGTGTTTTGCATCCATTTTCGCGTTTATTTTTTAATGTATCAAGCTAAAAAACACACAAAATCTACGAAAATCTTTTAAAAGACACGTTTTCAGTAATTTTCTTTTGGATTTCCATATAGAGTGACTTTCATATTATTTATCGTTTTGGTTCCTAACATGCAGAAAAACACTCAAAAGACAGTTTTCTTGTAAAGTCGTTAAATTTTATCAGATAGGGGGCTTTGCATACATTTTATGGTTTGGAACATAACTCCGAAAAAAAAGGTAAAATTAACTTTTTTTATAATGTTTTTTCCACATAATTTTCCTGAATTTTGGCAGAATTTTGGCATCTTGGTACCTATAAACATCAGTAACAAAAAAATAAAAATGCTATTTTTTTATTTATTATTTTTTCTCTATAAAGAGTGTTATTTGTAGGTTTTAACGTTTTGGTACTTAAGGAACTTAAAAAAACATTCATAATACACATTTCTCGTAATGTCCTTTCGTTTCCCAAATATGGGGATCTTTGCATGTATTTAAGCGTTTTTATAGGTAACATGATAAAAAAACACTCAAAACACTTGTTTTTAGTAATGTTATTCTGCTTTTCTATAAAGAAGTGTTTTACATGCGTTTTAGCGATTTGGTATGTAAGGAGCTGAAAAACACTTCAAAGCAAGTTCTTGGTAAAAGCTGGTTTTATTCCAATGTAATATGTTTGCACTGCATTTCAGTGCTTTATTGCCTAACACGCTCAAAAACACTGAAAAGATACTTCTGGTAATGTCATTTTTTTCCCACATAAAACTAGTTTCGCATGCTATTTAGGGTTTTGGAAAGAATGTGAAAAAAACACTCAAAATACATGCATTTGGTAATGTTGTTCTGTTTCTCAATTAAGATTGTTTTTCATGAGTTTCAGCATTTTGGTATATAAGAAATTTCTTTATATACACGAATTTTTGCGTTTTTTGCCTTGCTGTTCTTGTGAACCAAAAGTTCTTTTGCCCGATAATAATAAGGCACTCATTACACATGTTTCTCGTAATGTCCTTTTCTTTCCCAATAGTTAGTGCTTTGTATCCATTTTCGCGTTTTTTGTTGGTAACAAGCTCAAAAACACTCAAAATATACCTCTTTGATAATATTATT
Source organism: Scylla paramamosain (assembly GCF_035594125.1). Classification (NCBI taxonomy): domain Eukaryota; kingdom Metazoa; phylum Arthropoda; class Malacostraca; order Decapoda; family Portunidae; genus Scylla; species Scylla paramamosain. The sequence continues at coordinate 8,342,079 of NC_087189.1, read as the reverse complement.
GTATTTCTTTATATTTGATGGATTTCATCTGTTTTAGCGTTTTTCTACGTAAAACACCGAATAGACACGTTTTCAGTAATTTTATTTTCGATTCCCAAAGAATATTGCCAGAATTTTGGCATCTTAGTACCTATGAAGATGAATAACTAAAGAAAAAAAAAATTTTTTTCTTTTTTTTCTCTCTATAAAGAGTGTTATTTGTGGGTTTTAGCTTTTTTAGTACTTAAGGAACTTAAAAAATATTCAGAAAACACGTTTCTCGTAATGTCCTTTCGTTTCCCAAAAATAGGGTTCTTTGCGTGTATTTAAGCGTTTTTATTGGTAACTTGATCAAAAACACTCAAAATACATGTTTTTGGTAATGTTCTTCTGTTTCACCATAAAGTGTATTTTGCATGCGTTTTAGTGTTTTAGTGGTATATAAGGAGCTCAAAAACACTTAAAGGCAAGTTCTTTTTAAAAATTGATTTTATTCCAATGTAATGTGTTTGCCCTGCTTTTTAGTGCTTTATTGCCTAGAACGCTCAAAAACACTGAAAAGACATTTTTCTGGTAATGTATTTTTTCCCACATAAAGCTGGTTTCAAATACAATTTGGGGTTTTGGTAACTAAGAATGTGAAAAGCACTCAAAATTAACGCATTTAGTAAGATTGTTCTGTTTCTCAATTAAGAGTGTTGTTCCAGAGTTTCAGCATTTTAGAGTGTAAGAAACTTCTCTATATACACGAGATTTTTCGTTTTTTTGCCTTGTAGTTCTTGTGAAACTATAAAACACTCATTATACACGTTTCTCGTAATGTCCTTTTCCTTCCCAATATAGAGAGCTTTCCATCCATTTTCGCGTTTTTTGTAGGTAATAATTTCAAAAACACTCAAAATATACCTTTTTGGTAATGTTATTTTATTTCTTCATATTGGTTGGTTTGCATCCGTTTTAGCGTTTTTCTACGTAAAACACCGAAAAGACACGTTTTTAGTAATTTTGTTTTGGATTCCTATATAGATTGACTTCCATGTTATTTATCGTGTTGGTTCCTAAGATGCTGAAAAACACTCATAAGACCGTTTTCTGGCAAAGACGTATAATTTCCCCTTATAGGTGACTTTGCATGCACTTTAGGGGTTTTGTACATAACAGTCCGAAAAAAAGCTAAATTTAACTTTTTTGATAATGTTCTTATTTCACATAATTTCCTGAATTTTGCCCGAATTTTGGCATATCGGTACCCGTGAATATGAATAAGAAAGAAAAAAAAATATCATATCTTTTTTCATTTATTTATTGTTTCTTAATAAAGAGTGTTATTTGTGGCTTTTAGCTTTTTGGTAATTAATGAACTTAAAAACATTTATAATACACGTTTCTCGTAATCTCCCTTACGTTTCAGAAAAATAGTGTTCTTTGCATGTATTTAAGCATTTTTATTAGGAACATGATCAAAAACACTCAAAATACATGTTTTTGATAATGTTATTCTGTTTCACCATAAAGTGTGTTTTGCATGCGTTTTAGTGTTTTGGTATATAAGGACCTTAAAAACACTTAAAGGCAAATTCTTGGTAAAAATTCGTTTTACTCCAATGTAATGTGATTGCCTTCCTCTTTAGTGCTTCATTTCCTATCACGCTCAAAAACACTCAAAAGACACTAGTAAAGTTTTTTTTTACCACAATCTATTTTCGCATGCAATTTGGGGTTTTGGTAACTAAGAATGATAAAAGCACTCAAAATACATGCATTTAGTAAGGTTGTTCTGTTTCTCAATTAAGAGTGTTATACATGAGTTTTAGCATTTTGGTATCTAGGAAACAATCCGAAAAAAAGCTATAATTAACTTTTATGATAATGTTCTTTTTTCCACATAAATTCCCTGAATTTTGGCAGAATTTTGTTATCTCGGTACCTATGAATATGAATAACAAAAAAAAAAATCCCATTTTCTTATTTGTTATTCATTTTTTTCTAAATAGTTTTTTTTTTTTGTGGAGTTTAGCTTTTTGGTACTGAAGGAACTTAAAAATCAATCATAATACACGTTTCTCGTAATGTTCTTTCGTTTCCCAAACATAAGGTTCTTTGCATGTATTTAAGCGTTTTTATAGATAATATGATTAAAAACACTCAAAATACATGTATTTGGTAATGTAATTCTGTTTCTCCATAAAATGTATTTTGCATGCCTTTTAGCGTTTTGGTACGTAAGGAGCTCAAAAACACTTAAAGGCAAGTTCTTGGTAAAATTTGGTTTTATTCCCATGTGATTGCCCTGGCTTTTAGAGCTTTATTGCGTAACACGCTCAAAAACACTGAAAAGACATGCAAAGCGTCCCATATGAGGAAATTAAAGACCTTACCAGAAATCTGTCTTTGCAGTGTTTTTCAGCATGTTAGGCACCAAAACGATAAATAATAATGAACTCACTCTATGTGGGAATCCAAAAGAAAATTACTGAAAACGTGTCTTCTCAGAGTTTTACGTAGAAAAACGCTAAAACTGATACAAAACAACCTATATCAAGAAGCAGGAAAATATTACCAAAAATGTATATTTTGAGTGTCTTTGAGCTTGTTACCTGCAAAAAAAAACGCAAAAATGGATACAAAGCACTCTTTATTGGGAAACAAAGGGACATTGCGAGAAAAGTGTATAATGAATGTTTTATAGTTCAAAAAAAAAAAAAAAAAACACAAGGCAAAAAACGCAAAAACTCGTGTATATGCTGAAACTCATGAATAAGACTCTTAATTCAGACACAGAGCAACCTTAATAAATGAGTGTCAAAAACACTAAAAGGCAAGTTCTTTTTAAAAGTTGGTTTTATTCTCATGTAATGTGATTGCCCTGCTTTTTAGTGCTTTATTGCCTAACACGCTGAAAAACACTCAAAGACACTTTTCTGGTAATGTCATTTTTTTCCCACATAAAGCTAGTTTCGCATGGAATTTGGGGTTTTGGTAACTAAGAATGTAAAAAAAAAAACTCAAAATACACGCATTTAATAAGGTTGTTCTGTTTCTTGATTAAGAGTGTTATTCATGAGTTTTAGTATTTTATTATCTTTTCCATACAGTCGAGTTTTTGCGTTTTTTGCCTTGTGATTCCGGTGAAACTATAAAACACTCATTATACACGTTTCTCGTTATGTCCTTTGTGCTTTGTATCCATTTTCACGTTTTTTTTTTTAATATAACAAGCTCAAGAACACAGAAAATATAGTTTTATGGTAATGTTATTCTATTTCTTCATATTGGTTGGTTTGCATCCATTTTAGCGTTTTTGTACGTAAATCTTTTAAAACACACGTTTCCAGTAATTTTGTTTTGGATTTCCATATAGAGTGACTTTCATATTATTTATCGTTTTGGTGTCTAACATGCTTTTTGGTGCCTTTTGCTTCCCAATATAGAGTGCTTTCCATCCATTTTCGCGTTTTTTGTAGGTAACAATTTCAAAAACACTCGAAATATACCTTTTTGGTAATGTTATTCTATATCTTCATTTTGGTTGATTTGCTTTCGTTTTAGCGTTTTCTACGTAAAACACTGGAAAGACACATTTTCAGAAATTTTGTTTTGGATTCCCATATAGATTGACTTCCTTGGGTTTTATTGTGTTGGTTCCTAACATGCTGAAAAACACTCATAAGACAGTTTCCTGGCAAAGACGTTTAATTTCCCCATATAGGTGGCTTTGCATGCAATTTAGGGGTTTGGTACATAACAGTCCGAAAAAAAAGCTAAATTTAACTTTTTTGATAATGTTCTTATCTCATATAATTTCCTGAACTTTGCCCGAATTTTGGCACCTCCTTACCTGTGAAGATGAATAAGAATGAAAAAAAATATCGTATTTTTTTATTTATTTATTTATTTTTTCTCAATAAAGAGTGTAATTTGTGGCTTTTAGCTTTTTCGTACTTAATGAACTTAAAAACACTCATAATACACGTTTCTCGTAATGTCCTTTCGTTTCCCAAAAATAGGGTTCTTTGCGTGTATTTAAGCGTTTTTATTGGTAACTTGATCAAAAACACTCAAAATACATGTTTTTGGTAATGTTCTTCTGTTTCACCATTAAGTGTATTTTGCATGCATTTTAGTGTTTTGGTATATAAGGAGCTGAAATACACTTAAAGGCAAGTTCTTGTTAAAAACTGGTTTTATTTCAATGTAATGTGATTGCCCTGCTTTTTAGTGCTTTATTGTCTAACACGCTGAAAAACACTCAAAAGACATTTTTCTGGTAATGTCATTTTTTTTCTCACAAAAAGCTGGTTTCACATGCAATTTGGGGTTTTGGTAACTAAGGATGTGAAAAGCACTCAAAATACACGCATTTAGTAAGATTGTTCTGTTTCTAAATTAAGAGTGTTGTTGCAGAGTTTCAGCATTTTGGAAAAAAAAAACTTTTCTATATACACGAGTTTTTGCGTTTTTTGCCTTGTAGTTCTTGTGAAACTATAAAACACTCATTATACATGTTTGTCGTAATGTCCTTTTCCTTCCCAATATAGAGTGCTTTCCATCCATTTTCGCGTTTTTTGTAGGTAACAATTTCAAAAATACTCAAAATATACCTTTTTGGTAATATTATTTTTTTTCTTCATATTGGTTGGCTTGCATCCGTTTTAGCGTTTTTCTACGTAAAACACCGAAAAGACAGCTTTTTAGTAATTTTTTTTTTTGGATCCCCATATATATTGACTTCCATGTTATTTATCGTGTTGGTTCCTAAGCTGCTGAAAAACACTCATAAGACCGTTTTCTGGCAAAGTCGTTTTATTTCCCCATATCGGTGGCTTTGCATGCATTTTAGGGCTTTGGTACATAACAATCCAAAAAAAAAAGCTAAATTTAACTTTTTTGATAATGTTCTTATTTCACATAATTTCCTGAATTTTGCTTGAATTTTGGCATCTTGGTACCTGTGAAGATGAATAAAAAAGAAAAAAAAAATATCACATTTTTTTAATTTATTTATTAATTGTTTCTCAATAAAGAGTGTTATTTGTGGCTTTTAGCTTTTTGGTAATTAATGAACTTAAAAACACTCATAATACACGTTTCTCGTAATCTCCTATCGATTCCCAAAAATAGTGTTCTTTGCATGTATTTAAGCGTTTTCATTGGTAACATGATCAAAAACACAAAAATACATGTTTTTGGTAATATTATTCTGTTTCACCATAAAGAGTGTTTTGCATGCGTTTTAGTGTTTTGGTATGTAAGGAGCTCAAAAACACTTAAAGGCAAGTTCTTGGTAGAAATCCGTTTTCCTCAAATGTAATGTGATTGCCCTCCTTTTTAGTGCTTTATTGCCTATCACGCTCAAAAACACTCAAAAGACACTTTTCTGGTAGTCTTTTTTTTTTTTTTTCACAAATCTATTTTCGCAATTAATTTTGAGTTTTGGTAACTAAGAATGTGAAATACACTCAAAATACACGCATTTATTAAGGTTGTTCTGTTTCTCAATTAGGAGTGTTATACATGAGTTTTAGCATTTTTGTATCTAGGAAACCTCTCCATATACACGAGATTTTGCGTTTTATTCCTTGTGGTTCTTTTGAACTATAAAACACTCATTATACACTTTTCTTGCAATGTCCTTTTGTTTCCCAATATAGAGTGCTTTGCATCAATTTTCGCGTTTTTTGTAGGTAACAAGCTCAAAAACACTAAAAATATACCTTTTTAGTAACGTTTTTCTATTTCTTGATATTGGTTGCTTTGCATCCGTTTTAGCGTTTTTCTACGTAAAACACTGAGAAGACATGTTTTCAGTAACTTTGTTTTTGATTCCCATATAGAGTGAGTTCCTTATTATTTATCGTTTTGGTGTCTAACATGCTAAAAAACACTCAAAACACAGATTTCTGTTAAGGTCGTTTAATTTCCTTATATAGGAGGCTTTGCATGTACTTTAGGGTTTGGTACATAACAGTCCGAAAAAAAATGCTGAAATTAACTTTTAAGATAATATTCTTTTATCATATGATTGCCCTGAATTTTCCTAGAATTTTGTCATCTGGGTACTATGAAGATGAATAACAAAAAAAAAAAAAAATATTTCTATTTTTTATTTTTTTTATTTTTGTATTTTGTAAATAAAGAGTGTTATTTGTGGGTTTTAGCTTTTTGGTACTAAATGAACTTAAAAAACACTCATAATACACGTTTCTCGTAATCCTCGTATCCTTTTGTTTACCAAATATAATGTTCTTTGCATGTATTTAAGCGTTTTTATAGATAACATGATCAAAAACACTCAAAATACATGTTTTTGGTAATGTTATTCTGTTTCTCCATAAAGTTTGTTTTGCATGCGTTTTAGCGGTTTGTTATATAAGGAGCTCAAAAAAACTGAAAGGCAAGTTTTTGGTATAAATTGGTGTTATTCCAATGTAATATGATTACCCTGGTTTTTAGTGGTTTATTGCCTATCACGCTCAAAAACACTTAAAAGACACTTTTCTGGTAATGTCATTTTTTTCTCACATAAAGGTGATTTCGCATGCAATTTGGGGTTTTGGTAACTAAGACTGTGAAAAGCACTAAAAAAACACGCATTTAGTAACGTTGTTCTGTATCTCAATTAATAGTGTTTTTCATGAGTTTCAGCATTTTGGTACCTAGCAACCTTCTCCATATACACGAGTTTTTGTGTTTTTTGCCTTTTGGTTCGTTTGAACTATAAAAAAAAAAAACTCATTATACACTTTTCTTGTAAAGTCCTTTTGTTTTCTAAAATAGAGTGCTTTGCATCAGTTTTCCCGTTTTTTGTAGGTAACAAGCTCAAAAACACCCAAATATAACTTTTTGGTAATGTTTTTCTCTTTCTTAATATTGGATGGTTTGCATCCGTTTTAGCGTTTTTCTACGTAAAACACCGAAAAGACACGTTTTCAGCAATTTTGTTTTTGATCCTCATATAGAGTGAGTTTCTTACTATTTATCGTTTTGGTGCCTAACATGTTGATAAACACTCAAAAAACAGATTTCTGGTAAGGTCGTTTAATTTCCTCATATAGGAGTTTTTGGATGAACTTTAGGGTTTGGTATATAACAGTCCAAAAAAAAAGCTAAAATTATCTTTTTTGATAATTTTCTTTTATCGTATAATAGCCCTGAATTTTCCCAGAATTTTGGCATCTCAGTACCTATGAAGATGAATAACAAAAAAAAAATCCTATTTTTTTTATTTTCTTACTTTTTTTCTAAATAAAGAGTGTTATTTGTGGGTTTTCCTTTTTGGTACTTAAGGAACATAAAAACACTTATAATGTAATATATATATATATATAATATAATATAATGTACATGTAATGTGATTACCCTGCTTTTTATTGCTTTATTGCCTAACACGCTCAGAAACACTCAAAAGACACTTTTCTGATAATATCATTTTTTTCCCATATAAAGCTAGTTTTGCATGGAATTTGGGGTTTTGGTATCTAAAAATTTGAAAAAAAACTCAAAACACAGGCATTTAGTAAGGTTGTTCTATTTTTTTTAATTAAAAGTGTTATTCATGAGTTCCAGCATTTTGGAATATAAGAAACTTCTCTAATACACACATTTGGTAAGGTATTTATGTTTCAAAATTAAAAGTGTTATTTATGATTTTCAGCTTTTTGGTATGTAAGAAACTTCTTTATGTACACGAGTTTTTGAGCTTTTTACCTTGTGGTTCTTGTCAAACTATAAAACACTCATACAAGTTTCTCGTACTGCCCTTTTCTTTGCCAATATAAAGTGCTTTCCATCCATTTTTGCATTTTTTGTAGGTAACAAGCTCAAAAACACATCAAAATATATCTTTTTGGTAATATTATTCTTTTTCTTCATATTGGTTGGTTTTAGCGTTTTTCATCGTAAATCACTGAAAAGACACGTTTTCAGTAATGTTGAAATATCTGAAAAAAAAACACTCAAAAAACAAGTTTCTGGTAAAGTCGTGTAATTTCCCCATATAGGCTGATTTGCATACACTTCAGGGTTTGTGCATAACTTCGGAAAAAAGCTAAAATTATTTTTTTTATGCTTTTTTATAATTTCCATGAATTTTGCCAGAATTTTAGCATATCGGTACCTATAAAGATGAATAAGAAAAAAAATTTTTTTTCTATAAAGAGTGTTATTTGTGGGTTTTAGCTTTTTGGAACTTAAGTAACATAAAAACACTCATAATACACGATTTTCGTAATGTCCTTTTGTTATACAAACGTAGGGTTCTTTACATGTAATTAAGCGTTTTTATAGGTTACATGATCAAAAACACTCAAAATACATGTTTTTGGTAATGCTATTCTGTTTCTCCATAAAGGGTGTTTTGCATGCGTTTTAGATATTTGGTATGTAAGGAGTTTAAAAACACTTAAAGGCAAGTTCTTCGTAAAAGTTGGTTTTATTCCCATGTAATATGATTGTTCTGATTTTTAGTGCTTTGTTGCATATCACGCTCAAAAACACTAAAAAGACATTTTTTGGTAATGTCATTTTTTTTTTCCCACATGAAGGTAGTTTCGCAAGTAATTTGGCATTTTTGTAACTACGAATGTGAAAAACACTCAAAATACACAATTTGGTAAGGTAGTTCTGTTTATCAATTAAAAGTGTTATTCATGCATTTCATCATTTCGGTATGTAAGAAATTTCTCTATATATACGTGTTTTTGCGTTTATTGCCTTGTGGTTCTTTTAAAACTATAAAAAAAAAACTCATTATACACGTTTCTCGTAATGTCCTTTTGTTTCCTAATATAGAGTACTTTACATCCATTTCGCATTTTTTTGTTGGTAACAAGCTCAAAAACACTCAAAATATATCTTTTTGGTAATGTGATTCTATTTCATCATATAGGTTGGTTCTCCTCCGCTTTAGCGTTTTTCTACGTAAAACACTGAAAAGACTCGTTTTCAGTAATTTTGTTTTTTGATTCACATATTGACTGACTTCCATATTATTTATCGTTTTGGTGCGTAACATGCTGAAAAACACAGAAAAGACAGGTTTCTGTAAAAATCGTTTAACTTCCCTTTATAGGTGTCTTTGCATGCACTTTAGGGTTTGGTACATAACAATCCGAAAAAAAAGATATAATGAACTTTTTTGGTAATGTTCTTTTTTCCACATAAATTCCCTGAATTTTGGTAGTATTTTGGCATCTCGGTACCTATAAGAATGAATAACGAAAAAAAAAATCCCATTTTTTTATTTTTTAGTTCAATATTTTTTTTTTTTTTCCCAATAAAGTTTCCCAATAAAGTGTTATTTGTGGGTTTTAGCTTTTAGGTACTAAAGGAACTTAAAAAACACTCATAATACACGTTTCTCGTAATGTCCTTTCGTTTCCCAAACATAAGGTGCTTTGCATGTATTTAGTCGTTTTTATAGATAATATGTATATAATATGTATTTGGTAATATTATTCTGTTTCTCCATAAAATGTATTTTGCATGCGTTTTAGCGTTTTGGTATGTAAGGAATTCAAAAACACTTAAAGGCAAGTTCTTGGTAAAATTTGGTTTTATTCCCATGTAATGTGATTGCCCTTCCTTTTAGTGCTTTATTGCGTAACACGCTCAAAAACACTCAAAGGACATGCAAGGCCTCGCATATGAGGAAATTAGAGACCTTACCAGAAATCTGTGTTTTGAGTGTTTTTCAGCATGTTAGGGACCAAAACGATAAATAATAAGGAACTCACTCTATATGGGAATCCAAAAGAAAATTACTGTAAACGTGTCTTCTCAGTGTTGTACGTAGAAAAACGCTAAAACTGATGCAAACCAACCAATATCAAGAAGAAGAAAAACATTACCAAAAATGTATATTTTGAGTGTTTTTGAGCATGTTACCTACAAAGAAAAAAAAAACGCAAAAATTGATACAACACTCTATATTGGGAATTAAAGGGACATTGCGAGAAAAGAGTATAATGAATGTTTTATAGTTAAAAAAAAAAAAAAACACAAGGCAAAAAACGCGAAAACTCGTGTACTCGTATATGGAGAAGCTTCCTAGATACCAAAATGCTGAAACTCATGAATAACACTCTTAATTGAGAAACAGAACAACCTTACTGAATGCATGTCAAAAAAAAAAAAGGCAAGTTTTTTTTCGTAAAAGTTTGTTTTATTCCCATGTAATGTGATTGCCCTGCTTTTTAGTGCTTTATTGCCTAACACGCTCAAAAACACTCAAAGACACTTTTCTGGTAATGTCATTTTTTTCCCACATAAAGTTAGTTTCGCATGGAATTTGGGGTTTTTCTAACTAAGAATGTATAAAAACACTCAAAATACATGCATTTAGTAAGGTTGTTCTGTTTCTTGATTAAGAGTGTTATTCATGAGTTTCAGCATTTTGGTATCTTAGAAACTTCTCCAGACAGACGAGTTTTTGCGTTGTTTGCCTTGTGATTCTGGTGAAACTATAAAACACTCATTATACACGTTTCTCGTTGTGTCCTTATTTTTCCTAATATACAGTGCTTTGCATCCATTTTTGCGTTTTTTTTATGTAACAAGCTCAAAAACACACAAAATATACTTTTCTGGTAATATTATTCTATTTTTTCATATTGGTTGGTTTCCATCCGTTTTAGAGTTTTTCTACGTAAATCTTTTAAAATACACGTTTTCAGTAATTTTGTTTTGGATTTCCATTTAGAGTGACTTTAATATTATCTATCATTTTGGTGCCTAACATGCGTAAAAACACTCAAAAGACAGGTTTCTTGTAAATCTTTAAATTTTCCCAAATAGGTGGCTTTGCATACACTTTATGGTTTGGTGCATAACTCCGAAAAAAAGGTAAAATTAACTTTTTCGATAATGTTGTTTTTTCCACAAAATTTCCCTAAAATTTTGGCAGAATTTTGGCATCTTGGTATCTATGCACATGAATAACAAAAAAATAAAAATGTTATTTTTTTATTTATTATTTTTTTTCTCAATAAAGAGTGTTATTTGTAGGTTTTAACGTTTTGGTACTTAAGCAACTTGAAAACATTCATAATACACATTTCTCATTTTGTTTCCCAATTATAGGGATCTTTGCATGTATTTAAACGTTTTTATAGGTTACATGATAAAAAACACTCAAAACACTTGTTTTTGGTAATGCTATTCTTCTTCTCCATAAATGAGTGTTTTGCAGGTTTTTGCAGATTGTTATTCATAAGTTTTAGCATTTTGGTATCTAAGAAACTTCTTTATATACACGACTTTTTGCGTTTTTTACCTTGTGATTCTTGTGAACCACAAGTTCTTTTGCCCGAAAATAATAAGACACTCATTATAGACATTTCTCGTAATGTCCTTTTCTTTCTCAATACGGAGTGCTTTGCATTCATTTTCGCGTTTTTTCTAGGTAACAAGCTCAAAAAAAACTCAAAATATACCTTTTTGGTAATGTTATTCTATTTCTTCATATTGGTTGGTTTCCATCCGTTTTAGCGTTTTTCTACGTAAAACACAGAAAAAACACGTTTTCAGTAATTTTGTTTTCGATTCCCAAAGAATATTGCCAGAATTTTCGCATCTAAGTATCTATGAAGATGAATAAGAAAATAAAAAAAATTATATATTATTTATTTTTTTTCTCTATAAAGAGTTTTATTTGTGGGTTTTAGCTTTTTTGTACTTAAGGAACTTAAAAACACTCATAATACACGTTTCACGTAATGTCCTTTCGATTCCCAAACATAAGGTTCTTTGCATGTATTTAAGCGTTTTTATAAATAACATGATCAAATACACTCAAAGTACATGTTTTTGGTAATGTTACTCTGTTTCTCCATAAAAGGGTGTTTTTGCATGCGTCTTGGTATGTAAGGAGTTAAAAAAAAAACACAAAGGCAAGTTCTTCGCAAAAGTTGGTTTTCTTCCCATGTAATGTGATTGTTCTGCTTTTTAGTGTTTTGTTGCATATCACGCTAAAAAAACACTCATAAGACACTTTTCTGGTAAAATCTTTTTTTTCCCACATAAAGCTAGTTTCGCATGTAATTTGGGATTTTTCGTAAATAAGAATGTGAAAAACACTCAAAATACACACATTTGGTAAGGTAGTTCTGTTTCTCAATTAAAAGTGTTATTCATACATTTCAGCATTTGGGTATGTAAGAAACTTCTCTATATACACGAGTTTTTGCGTTTTTTGCCTTGTGGTTCGTGTGAAACTATAAAACACTCATTATACACGTTTCTCGTAATGTTCTTTTGTTTCCCAATATAGAGTGCTTTCCATCCATTTTCGCATTTTTTCTAGGTAACAAGCTGAAAAACACCCAAAATATATCTTTTTGGTAATGTTATTCTATTTTTTCATATTGGTTGGTTTGCATCCGTTTTAGCGTTTTTCTTCGTAAATCACTGAGAAGACATGTTTTGAGTAATATTGTTGAAATTGCTGAAAAACACTCAAAAGACAGATATCTGGTAAAGTCGTGTAATCTCCCAATATAGGTGGCATTGTATGCACTTTTGGGTTTGGTACATAATTCCGGAAAAAATCTAGTTTTTTTTTTTTTATATGTCCTTTCGTTTCACAGACATAGGGTTCTTTGCATGTATTTAAGCGTTTTTATAGGTAACATGATCAAAAACACTCAAAATACATGTTTTTGGTAATGTTATTCTGTTTCTCCATAAAGGGTCTTTTGCATGCGTTTTAGCGTTTTGGTATGTAAGGAGTTAAAAACACTTAAAGTCAAGTTCTTCGTAAAAGTTAGTTTTATTCCTATATAATGTGATTATTCTGCTTTTTAGTGCTTTGTTGCATATCACGCTGAAAAACACTCAAAAGACACTTTTCTGAAAATGTCATTTTTTTCCCACATAAAGCTAGTTTCGCATGTAATTTAGGATTTTCGTAACTAAGAATGTAAAAACTCAAAATACACACATTTGGTAAGACAGTTCTGTTTCTCAATTAAAAGTGTTATTCATGAGTTTTAGCATTTGGGTATATAAGAAACTTCTCTATATACACGAGTTTTTGCGTTTTTTGTCTTGTGTTTCTTGTGAAACTATAAAACAATCATTATACACGTTTCTCTAAATATCCTTTTGCTTCCCAATATATAGTGCTTTTACATCCATTTTCGCGTTTTTTGTAGGTAAAAAGCTCAAAAACACTTTTTGGTAATGTTACTCTATTTCTTCATATTCGTTGCTTTGCATCCGTTTTAGCGTTTTTTCTACGTGAAACACTGAAAAGACACGTTTACAGTAATTTTATTTTGGATTTACATATTAACTGATTTACATATTATTTATCGGTTTGGTGCCTATCATGCTGAAAAACACTGAAAAGACAGGTTTCTGGTAAAGTCGTTTAATTTCCTCATATAGATGGCTTTGCATGCACTTTAGGGTTTGGTAAATAAAAATCCGAAAAAAAGCTATAATTAACTTTTTTGATAATATTCTTTTTTTCACATAAATTCCCTGACTTTTGACAGAATTTTGGCATCTCGGTACTTATGAAAATCAATACAAAAAATATGCAATTTTTTTTATTTTTTTTATATTTTTTTTTCTCTTTAAATTTAGGGTGTTATTTGTGGGTTTTAACGTTTTGGTACTTAAGGAACTTAAGAACAGTCATAATACACGTTTCTCGTAATGTCCTTTCGTTTCCCAAAGATAGAGTTCTTTGCATGTATTTAAGCGTTTTTATAGGTAAAATAATCAAAAACACTTAAAACACATGTTTTTTGTAATATTTTTCTGCTTCTCCATAAAGGAGTGCATGCGTTTTGGTATGTAAGGAGCTCAAAAACACATAATGGCAAGTTCTTGGTCAAAGTTGGTTTTATTCCCATGTAATGTGATTGCCCAGCCTTTTAGTGCTTTAATGCCTAACACGCTCAAAAACACTCAAAATACACTTCTGGTAATGTCATTTTTTTCCCACATAAAGGTTGGTAAGGTTGTTCTGTTTCTCAATTAAGATTGTAATTCATGAGTTTCAGCATTTTGGTATCTAAGAAACTTCTTTATATACACGAGTTTTTGCGTTTTTTGCCTTATGGTTCTTGTGAACCACAAGTTCTCTTGCTCAAAAATAATAAGACACTCATTATACACGTTTTTCGTATTGTCCTTTTGTTTCATAATAGGGAGTGATTTGCATCCGTTTTCACCTTTTTTGTAGGTAACAAGCTCAAATACACTCAAAATATACCTTTTTGGTAATGTTATTCTAATTTTTTTTTAATATTGGTTGGTTTTGCATCCGATTTAGCGTTTTTCTACGTAAAACACCGAAAAGACACGTTTTCAGTAATTTTGTTTTAGATTCCCATATAGAGTGACATCCATGTTATTTATCGTTTTGGTGCCCAACATGCTGAAAAACACTCATAAGACAGTTTTCTGGCAAAGACGTTTGATTTCCCCATATAGGTGGTTTTGCATGCACTTTAGAGTTTGCTACATAACAGTCGAAGAAAAAAAGCTAAAATTAACTTTTTTGATAATGTTCTGATTTCACAAAATTTCATGAATTTTGCCCGAATTTTGGCATCTCGGTAACTGTGAAGATCAATAAGAAAGAAAAAAAAATAACGTGTTTTTTTATTTATTTATTTATTTTTTTCTCAATAAAGAGTGTAATTTGTGGCTTTCAACTTTTTCGTACTTAAGGAACTTAAAAACACTCATAATACACGTTTCTCGTAATGTCCTTTCGTTTCCCAAAGATAGGGTTCTTTGCATGTATTTAAGCGTTTTTATTGGTAACATGATCAAAAACATTTAAAATGTATGTTTTTGGTAATGTTATTCTGTTTCACCATCAAGTGTATTTTGCCTGCATTTTAGTGTTTTGGTATATAAGGAGCTCAAATACACTTAAAGTTAAGTTCTTGTTAAAAATTGGATTTATTCCAATGTAATGTAATTGCCTTGCTTTTTAGTGCTTTTTTGCCTAACACGCTTTGGAAGTTTCTAAATTTATAATGTACCAAAACGATAAGACATGCAAAACACCCTTCCTGTAGAAACATAAAAACATTACCAAAAACGAGCATTTTGGGCGATTTTTCAGCTTGTTATGTACAAAAGCGTCAAAATGCATATAAAGTACCCAAATAAGAAAACTAAAAGACATTAAGAGAAACCAGTATTATGAATTTTTTTTTAGCTTATTAGGTACCGAAACGATAAAACGCACGATTTGCCTTCTGTATGGAGAAAACGTGCATTTTAAGTGTATTTAGCTTTGTTAGGTATCAAAACGCCAAAATGCATGCAAAGCACCCGATATGGGGAAAATAAACGACATTTCCAGAAACATGTCTTTTGAGAGTTTATGAGTGTGTTAGGCACAAAAAGCTCTTAAAAAGCATGGAAAGTGTCGTAAATGGGAAAACATTAAGTGTTTTGAGGTATTTACATACCAAACCGCTAAAACGGTTGGAAACACACTGTATGGAGAAACTCAACAGCTTTACCAAAAACATGCATTTTGAGAGGTTTTGCGCCTGTTACGTACAAAAATGATAAATTACATGCAAATAACCCTAAAAGGGGAAAATAAAACATTAAAAGAAACGTATATTTTGAGTGGTATTGAGCTTGATAGGTACCAGAACATTAAAACGTATGAATAATACTCTATATGGAGAAACGGAACAAGATTAACCAACCCTTGTGTTTTAAGGCTTTTTTCACGTTATTAGGTACCGCAACGCGAAAATGCATGCAAAGCATACTATATGGGGAAATTAAACATTTCCAGAAACATGTCCTTTCACTGTTTACGAGCATGTTAGGTACCAAGAAGCTAAAAACCAAGGAAAGCACCCTATAAGAGAACAGAAAAAAGATTACAAAAACTTTTAATTTCACTGCTTATGAGCTACTTACATACAAAAACACTTAAACGCATCCAAAACGCTTTGAAAAAACTGAATAACATTAGCAAAAAAGCGTGTATTTTCAATGTTTTGAGCTTGTTACGCAAAAAAAAAGTAACTAACGACATTATGAGAAAGTTATATAAAGAGTGTTTTTGAGCTTCTCAGGTACCAAAACGCGAAAATGCATAAATAATACTCTCTTTAGAGAAACAAAACAATATTAGATACCAAAACGCTAAAAAGCAACGAAAGCTCCCTATTTGGAAAAGCAAAACATTACCAAAAGCGTGTCTTTTGAAAGTTTTTACAGCTACTTACGTACCAAAACGCTAAAATGCATGCAAAGCACATTTTATGGAGAAACAGAATAACATTACCAGAAACGTGCATTTGAGTTTTTTTTTTTATCTTACGTATAAAAAAAAGCAAAAATGCATGCAAAACATCCTAAATGGCGATACGAAAAGAAATAAAAGACACTTCATTTATCAGTGTTTTTGAGATTCTTAGGTAGCAAAATGCACAAACGCATGTATAACATTATATATGAAGAAATAGAAGAACATTACAGAAAACGTATATTTTGAGTGTTTTTTCACATTGTTACGTAACAAAAACGCCAAAATGCATGGAAATCACCCAATATGGATAAAATAAAGGACATTACGAGAAAGATGCCATTAGTGTTTTTGAGCGTCTTAGGTACCAAACGCGAAAACTATTTAGTACCACTGTATATGGAGAAACAGAACATTACCAAAAACGTTTATTTTGTGTTTTTCACAATTTTATGTACCAAAACGTCAAAATGACTCCAGACCACCATCTATGGGGAGATAAAACGATATTTCCAGAAACATGTCTTTTGTGTGTCGATAGTTGTTGTTAGGTACAAAAGTTATAAAAAGCATGGAAAGCTACCTATATGAAAGAAAAAGTCAACCAAAAATTTATCTTTTGGGTATTTTCAGCTACTTACGTACCATAACGCTGAGATGTATGCAAAACACCCTTTATTACCATAAACATTTTTTTTTTCTTTTTACATATAAAAAGAAACATAAATGCATGCAAAATACTTTGCATGAGGAAACGAAAAGACATTAGAAGAAACTTTTATAATAAGTGTTTTTTTTTTCTTTCTTCGGTACCAAGATCTGTTTGACGCATTGAAGAACAGTCTATATGGAGAAAAGAACAAGATTACCAAAAATGTGCTTTTTGAGTGTTTTTCACATTGTTAGGTACGAAAACACTCTATAAAGAGTGTTATTTGTGGGTTTTAGCTTTCTTATACTTAACGAACTTAAAAAAACTCATAATACACGTTTCTCGTAATGTCCTTTCAATTTCCAAACATAGGGTTCTTTCGATGTATTTTAGCTTTTTTTATAGGTAACAATGAAAAACACTCAAAATACATGTTTTTTGCTAACAATATTCTTTTTCTCCATAAAGGGTTTTCTTGCATGCATTTTAGCGTTTTGGTATGTAAGGAGCTCAAAAACACTTAAAGGCAAATTCTTCGTAAAAGTTCGTTTTATTCCCATGTAATGTGATTCCCGTGCTTTTTACTGCTTTATTGCCTATCACGCTCAAAAACTATTTGGTAATGTCATTTTTTTTTTCCCACATAAGGCTAGTTTCGCATGCATTTTGGGGTTTTGGTAACTAAGAATGTGAAAAGCACTCAAAATACACGCATTTGGTAAAGTTGTTCTGTATTCTTAATTAAGAGTGTTATTCCTGAGTTTCAGCATTTTGGTATCTAAGAAAATTCATTATATACACGAGTTTTTGCGTTTTTTGCCTTGTGGTTCTTGTGAAACTATAAAACACTCATTATATACATTTCTCGTAATGTCCTTTTGTATCCCAATATAGAGTGCTTTCTATCCATTTTCGCATTTTTTTGAAGGGAAGAAGCTCAAAAACATTAAAAATATACCTTTTTGGTAATATTATTCTATTTCTTCATATCCGTTGGTTTGCACCCTGTTTAGCGTCTTTCTTCGTAAAACACTTAAAGGACTTTTTTTTCAGTAATTTTGTGATGGATTCCCATTTTGAGTGACTTCCATATTATTTATCATTTTGGTGCCTAACATGCTAAAAAACACTCAAAAGACAGGTTTCTGGTAAAATCGTTTAATTTCCCAATATAGGAGGCTTTGGATGCACTTTAGGGCTTGGTACATAACTGTCCGATAAAAAAAAGATAAATTAACTTTTTTTCATAATGTTCTTTTTTCACATAATTTCTCTGAATTTTTCCAGAAATTTGGCATCTCGGTACCTATGAAGATGAAAAACAAAAAAAAATTCCTATTTTTTTTATTTTTTTATTTTTTTCTCTATAAAGAGTGTTATTTGTTGGTTTTAGCTTTTTGGTACTTAAGGAACTTAAAAAACACTCATAATACACGTTTCTTGAAATGTTCTTTCGTTTCTCAAATATAAGGTTCTTTGCATGTACTTCAGCGCTTTTATAGGTAACATGATCAAAAACACTCAAAATACATGTTTTTGGTAATGTTATGATGTTTCTCCATGTAGGGTGTTTTGCATGCATTTTTTTTAGCGTTTTGGTATATAAGGAGCTCAAAAACACTTAAAGGCAAGTTCTTGCTGAAAATTGGTTTTATTCCTATGTAATGTGATTACCCTGCTTTTTATTGCTTTATTGCCTATCATGCTAAAAAAAAAAAAAAACACTTAGAAGACACTTTTCTGGTAATGTCATTTTTTTCCCACATAAAGCTACTTTGACATGCAATTTGGGGTTTTGGTAACTAAAAATGTTAAAAACACTCAAAATACACGCATTTGGTAAGGTTGTTCTGTTTCTCAATTAAGAGTGTTATTCAGGAGTTTCAGCATTTTGGTATCTAAGAAACTTCTCCATATATACGAGTTTTTGCGTTTTTTGCCTTGTGGTTCTTCAGAATCTATAAAACACTCATTATACACATTTCTCGTAATGTCCTTTTGTTAACCAATATAGAGAGCTTTGCATCCATTTTCACGTTTTTTGTAAGTAAAGAGCTCAAAAACACTCAAAATGTAAATTTTTGGTAATGTTATTCTATTTCTTCATATTGGTTGGTTTGCATCCGTTTTTGCGTTTTTCTACGTAAAACACGGAAAAGACACGTTTTCAGTAATTTTGTTTTGGAGTCCCACATAGAATGACTTTCATATTAATTATTGTTTTGGTGACTAACATGCTGAAAAACACTCACAACACAGGTATCTCGTAAAGTCGTTTAATTTCCTCATATAGTTAGCTTTGCATGCACTTTAGGGTTTGGTACATAACAGTCCGAAAAAAAAGCTGAAATTAACTTTTTTGATAATGTTCTTTTTTTTATATAATTTCCCTGAAATTTTGCCAGAATTTTAGAATCTCGGTACCTATGAAGAAGAATAACAAAAAAAAATTCAATTTATTTATTTATTTATTTATTTATATTTTTTTATCTCTATAAAGAAGTTTTAGCACGAGTTTTTACGTTTTTTGCCTTGTGGTTCTTTTGAACTATAAAACTTTCGTTATACACTTTTCTCGCAATGTCCCTTTGTTTCCAAAAGACCGATTTCTGGTAAGGTCGTTTAATTTTCTCATATAGGAGGCTTTCCATTCACTTTAGTGTTTGGTACATAACAGTCCGAAAAAAAAGCTAAAATGAACTTTTTTGATAATATTCTCTTATCATATAATTGCCTTGAATTTTCCCAGAATTTTGGCATTTCGGTACCTATGAAGATAAATAAAGAAAAAAAAAATCTTATTTTCTAATTTTTTTATTTATTTATTTTTTTCTAAATAAAGAGTGGGTTTTAGGTTTTTGGTACTTAACAAACTTAAAAACACTTATAATATACGTTTCTCGTAATGTCCTTTTGTTTCTAAAACATAAGGTTTCTTTCATGTATTTAAGCGTTTTTATAGATAACATGATCAAAAACACTCAAAATAAATGTTTTTGGTAATTTTATTCTGTTTCTCCATAAAGTTTGTTTTACATGCGTTTTAGCGGTTTAGTATATAAGGAGCTCAAAAACACTTAAAGGCAAGTTCTTGATAAAAATTGGGTTTATTCAATTGTAATGTGATTGCCCTGCTTCTTAGTGCTTTATTGCCTATCAGGCTCAAAAACACTCAAAACACATTTTTCTGGTAATGTCATTTTTTTTTCACATAAAGCTGGTTTCGCATGCAATTTGGGGTTTTGGTAACCAAGAATGTGAAAAGCTCTCAAAATACACGCATTTAGTAAGGTTGTTCTGTTTCTAAATTATAAATGTTATTCATGAGTTTCAGCATTTTGGTATCTAGGAAACTTCTCCATATCCACAAGTTTTTGCGTTTTTTGCCTTTTGGTTCTTTTGAACTATAAAACACTCATTATACACTTTTCTTGTAATGTCCTTTTATTTCCTAATACAGAGTGCTTTGCATCAATTTTCGCGTTTTTTGTAGGTAACAAGCTCAAAAACACTCAAAATATACCTTTTTGGTAATGTTTTTCTATTTTTTATATATTAGTTGGTTTGCATCCGTTTTAGCGTTTTTCTACGTAAAACACTGAGAAGACACGTTTACAGTATTTTTATTTTGGATTCCCATATAGAGTGAGTTCCTTATTTATTTATCGTTTTGGTGCCTAACATTCAGAAAAACACTCAAAAGACAGATATCTTTTAAGGTCGTGTAATTTCATGCCTTTGTATGCACTTTAGGGTTTGGTATATAACAGTCCGAAAAAAAGAGCTAAAATTAACTTTTTTGATAATTTCCTTTTATCATATAATAGCCTGGAATTTTCCCAGAATTTTGGCATCTCGGTACCTATGAAGATGAATAACAAAAACAAATAAATAGTATTTTTTAATTTTTTTTATAATTTTTTTTTTTTTCCAAATAAAGAGTGTTATTTGTGGGTTTTAGCTTTTTGGTACTTAAGGAACTAAAATACACTCATAATACATATTTCTCGTAATGTCCTTTCGTTTCCCAAACATAAGGTTCTTTGCATTTATTTTAGCGTTTTTATAGATAACATGATCAAAAACACTCAAAATACATGTTTTTGGTAATGTTATTCTGTTTGTCCATAAAAGATGTTTTGTTCTTGGTAAAAGTTGGTTTTATTCAAAAGTAATGTGATTGCCCTGCTTTTTAGTGGTTTATTGCCTAACACGCTCAAAAACACTCGAAAGACATTTTCTGGTAATATTATTTTTTTTTCCCATATAAAGCTAGTTTCACATGGAATTTGGGGTTTTGGTAACTAAGAATGTGAAAAACACTCAAAATACAGGCATTTAGTAAGATTGTTCTGTTTCTTAATAAAATGTGTTATTCATGAGTTTCAGCATTTTGGTATGTAAGAAACTTCTCTAAAACACACATTCGGTAAGGTAGTTCTGTTTCTCAATTAAAAGTGTTATTCATGAGTTTCAGCATTTTGGTATGTAAGAAACTTCTTTATGTACACGAGCTTTTGAGTTTTTTGCCTTGTGGTTCTTGTGAAACTATAAAACACTCATTATACACGTTTCTCGTAATGTCCTTTTCTTTCCTAATATAGAGTGCGTTTCATCTATTTTCGCATTTTTTTGTAGGTAATAAGCTCAAAAACAAATCAAAATATATCTTTTTGGTAATGTTATTATATTTCTTCGAATTGGTTGGTTTGCATCCGTTTTAGCGTTTTTCTACGTAAATCACTGAAAAGACACGTTTTCAGTAATATTATTGAAATTGCTGAAAAAACACTCAAAAGACAGGTTTTTGGTAAAGTCAAGTAATTTCTCCATATAAGTGGCTTTGCATACACTTCAGGGTTTGGTACATAACTCCGGAAAAAAGCTAAAATTATTTTTTTATAATGATTTTTTTTACAAAATTTCCCTGAATTTTTCCAGAATTTTAGTATCTCGGTACCTATGAAGATGAATAACAATTTTTTTTTTCTATATAAAGTGTTATTTGTGAGTTTTAGCTTTTTGGTACTTAAGGAACTTAAAAACACTCATAAAACACGATTTTCGTAATGTCCTTTTCTTATAGAAACATAAGGTTCTTTACATGTTTTTATAGGTAACATGATGAAAAACACTCAAAATACATATTTTTGGTAATGTTCTTCTGTTTCACCATAAAGTGTATTTTGCATGCGTTTTAGTGTTTTGGTATATAAGGAGCTCAAAAACAATTAAAGGCATGTTTTTGGTAAAAGTTGGTTTTATTCCCATTTAATGTGATTGTTCTACTTTTTAATGCTTTGTTGCATATCACGCTCTAAAACACTCAAAAGACACTTTTCCTGTAATGTCATTTTTCCCACATAAAATTAGTTTTGCTTGTAATTTCGGATTTTCGTAACTAAGAATGTGAAAAACACTCAAAATATTCACATTTGGTAAGATAGTTCTGTTTCTCAATTAAAAGTTTTATTCATGAATTTCAGCATTTTGGAATGTAAGAAACTTCTTTATATACACGAGTTTTTGCGTTTTTTGCCTTGTGGTTCTTGGGAAACTATAAAACACTCATTATACACGTTTCTCCTAATGTCCTTTTGCTTCCCAATATAGAGTGCTTTCTATCCATCTTCGCGTTTTTTGTAGGTAACAATTTCAAAAACACTCAAAATATACCTTTTTGGTAATGTTATTCTATTTCTTCATTTTGGTTGGTTTGCATCCTTTTTAGCGTTTTTTTTAAGTAAAACACCGAAAAGACACGTTTTCAGTAATTGTGTTTTGGATGCCCATATAGATTGACTTCCTTGGGTTTTATCGTGTTGGTTCCTAACATGCTGAAAAACTTTTATAAGCCAGTTTCCTGAACTTTGCCCGAATTTTGGCACCTCGTTACCTGTGAATATGAATAAGAATGAAAAAAATATACTATTTTTTTATTTATTTATTTTTTTCTCAATAAAGAGTGCAATTTGTGGCTTTTAGCTTTTTCGTACTTAATGAACTTAAAAAACACTCATAATACACGTTTCTCGTAATGTCCTTTCGTTTCCCAAAAATAGCGTTCTTTGCATGTATTTCAGCGGTTTTATTGGTAACATGATCAAAAACACTCAAAATACATGTTTTTGGTAATGTTTTCTGGCAAAGACGTTTGATTTCCCCATATAGGTGGTTTTGCATGCACTTTAAGGTTTGCTACATAACAGTCGAAAAAAAAGCTAAAATTAAATTTTTTGATAATGTTATTTCACAAAATTTATGAATTTTGCACGAATTTTGGCATCTCGGTATCTGTGAAGATGAATAAGAAAGAAAAAAAATATCGTATTTTTTTTATTTATTTATTTATTTTATTTTTTTCAATAGAGAGTTATTTGTGGCTTTTAGCTTTTTGGTACTTAATGAATTTAAAAACACTCATAATACACGTTTCTAGTAATGTAATTTCGTTTCCCACAAATAGAATTCTTAGCATGTATTTAAGCGTTTTATTGGTAACATGATCAAAAACACTCAAAATACATGTTTTTGGTAATGTTATTGTTTCTCCATAAAGTGTGTTTTGCATGCGCTTTGGTAAATAAGGAGCTCAAAAACACTTAAAGGCAAGTTCTTGGTAAACATTGGTTTTATTCCCATGTAACGTGATTCCCCTTCTTTTTAGTGCTTTACTGCCTATCACGCTGAAAAACACTCAATAGACACTTTTCTGAAAATGTCATTTTTTTTTACCACATTAAAGCGGTTTCGCAATCAATTTGGGTTTTGGGTAACTAAGAATGTGAAAAGCACTCAAAATACACGCATTTAGTAAGGTTGTTCTGTTTCTCAATTAAGAGTGTTATTCATGAGTTTCAGCATTTTGGTATCTAGGAAACTTCTCCATATACACGATTTTTTGCGTTTTTTGCCTTATTTTTCTTTTTAACTATAAAACACTCATTATACACTTTTCTCGGAATGTCCCTTTCTTTCCCAATATAGAGTGTTTTGCATCAATTTTCGCGTTTTTTTGTAGGTAACAAGCTCAAAAACACTCAAAATGTACCTTTTTGGTAATATTTTTATATTTCTTGATATTGGTTGGTTTGCATCCGTTTTAGCGTTTTTCTACGTAAATTACTGAGAAGACACGTTTTAAGTAATTTTGTTTTGGATTCCCATATCCATTATTATTTATCGTTTTGGTGCCTAACATGCTGAAAAACACTCAAAAGACAGATTTCTGGTAAAGTCATTCAATTTCCTCATATAGGAGGCTTTGCATGCTCTTTAGGGTTTGGTACATAAGAGTCCGAAAAAAAAAAAGCTAAAATCAACTTTTTTTGATAATATTCTTTCATCATATAATTGCCCTGAATTTTCCCAGAATTTTGTCATCTTCTAAATAGTGTTATTTGTGGGTTTTAGTTTTTGGTACTTAAGGAACTTAAAAACACTCATAATACACGTTTCTCGTAATGTCCTTTCGTTTCCGAAACATAAGGTTCTTTCTATGTATTTAAGCGTTTTTATAGATAACATGATCAAAAACACTCAAAAATACATGTTTTTGGTAATGTTATTCTGTTTCTCCATAAAGTGTGTTTTGCAGGAATTTTAGCGTTTTGGTATATAAGGAGCTCAAAAACACTTAAAGGCAAGTTCTTGGTAAAAATTGGTTTTATTCGAATTTAATGTGATTCCCCTGCTTTTTAGTGTTTTATATCCTTTCACGCTCAAAAACACTCAAAAGACACTTTTTTTGATAATGTCATTTTTTCCCACATAAATCTGGTTTCCCATGCAATTTGGGGTTTTGGTAACTAAAAATGTAAAAAGCTCTCAAAATACACGCATTTAGTAAGGTTGTTCTGTTTCTATACTAAGAGTGTTATTCATGAGTTTCAGCATTTTGGTATCTAAGAAACTTATCCATATATACGAGTTTTTGCGTTTTTTGCCTTGTGGTTCTTGTGAAACCATAAAACACTCGTTATACACGTTTCTCGTAAAGTCCTTTTGTTTCCCAATATAGAGTGCTTTGCATCCATTTTCGCGTTTTTTTGTGGTAAACAGGCTCAAAAACACTGAAAATATACCTTTTTGGTAATGGTATTCTATTTCTTCATATTGGTTGGTTTGCTTCCGTTTTAGCGTTTTTTGTACGTAGAACACGGAAAAGACACGTTTTCAATACTTTTGTTTTGAATTCCCATATTGAGTGACTTCCATATTATTTATCTTTTTGATGCCTAACATGCTAAAAAAGAAAACACTGAAAAGAGAGGTTTCTGATAAAGTCGAATAATTTCCCCATACAGGTGGCTTTGGATGCACTTTAGGGTTTGGTAAATAACAGTCCGAAAAAAAAGCTTAAATTAACTTTTTAATAATAATCTTTTATCACATAATTGCCCTGAATTTTGCCAGAATTTTGGCATCTCGGTACCTATGAAGATCAATAAAAACAAATAAAAAAAATTCCTATTTTCCTATTTATTTATTTATTTTATTTTTTCTAAATAAAGAGTGTTATTTGTGGGTTTTAGCTTTTTGGTTCTTAAGGAACTTAAAAACACTCATAATACACGTTTCTCTAATATCCTTTCCTTTCCCAAACATAAGGTTCTTTGCATGTATTTAAGCGTTTTTAAAGATAACATGATTAAAAAACACTCAAAATACCTATTGTTGTTTATGTTATTTTGTTTCTATATAAAGTGTGTTTTGCATAAGTTTTAGCGCATATAAGGAGCTAAAAAAACACTTAAAGGCAAGTTCTTGGTAAACGTTCGTTTTATTCCATGTAATGTGATTGCCCTGTTTTTTAGTGCTTTATTGCCTAACACTCTCAAAAACACTCAGAAGACTCTTTTCTGGTAATGTCATTTTTTTCCCATATAAAGCTATATTTGCATAGAATTTCGTTTTTTTTTAACTAAGAATATGAAAAAAACACTCAAAATACACGCATTTAGTAAGGTTGTTCTGTTTGTCAATTAAGAGTGCTATTCATAAGTTTCAGCATTTTGGTATCTAAGAAACTTCTCCATATATATACGAGTTTTTGTTTTTTGCCTTGTGGATCTTGTGAAACTATAAAACACTCATTATTCACGTTTCTCGTAATGTCCTTTTGTTTCCCAATATAGAGTGATTGGCATGCATTTTCGCGGTTTTTGTAGGTAACAAGTTCAAAAACACTCAAAATATACGTTTTTGGTGATGTTTTTCTATTTCTTCGTATTGGTTGGTTTGCATCCGTTTTAGCGTATTTCTACGTAAAACACTTACAAGACATGTTTTCAGTAATTTTGTTTTGGATTGCCATATTGACTGATTTCAATGGTATTTATCGTTTTGGTGCCTAATATGCTAAAAAAACACTCAAAAGGTTTCTTGTAAAGTCGTTTAATTTTCATATATAGGTGGCTTTGCATGCACTTCAGGGTTTGGTACATAACAGTCCGAAAAAAATCTAAAATTAACATTTTTTGATGTTCTTTTTTCCACATAATTTCCCTGAATTTTGCCAGAATTTTGGCATCTTGGTACCTATGAAGATGAATAACAAAAAAAACAAAAAGAAATTGCTATTTTTTTATTTATTTTTTTTTCTCTATAAAGAGTGTTATTTGTGGATTTTAGCTTTTTTGGTACTTAAGGAACTTAAAAACACTCATAATACACGTTTCTCATAATGTCCTTTCATTTCCCAAATAAAGGGTTCTTTGCATGTATTTAAGCGTTTTTATAGGTAACATGATCAAAAACACTCAAAATACATGTTTTTGGTAATGTTTTTCTGTTTCTCCATAAAGGGTGTTTTGCATGCGTTTTAGTGTTTCAATATGTAAGGAGCTCAAAAACACTTAAAGGCAAGTTCTTGGTAAAATTTGGTTTTATTCCCATGTAATGTGATTGCCCTGCTTTTTAGTGCTTTATTGCCTAACACGCTCAAAAACACTCAAAAGACACTCGTCTGGTAATGTCATTTTTTTTTTTCCCACATAAATCTAGTTTCGCATGCAAATTGGGGTTTTGGTAACTAAGAATGTGAAAAACTCTCAAAATACACGCATTTGCTAAGGTTGTTCTGTATCTCAATTAAGAGTGTTATTCATGATTTTCAGCGTTTTGGTACCTAAGAATCTCAAAAACACTCATAATGCAC
Organism: Scylla paramamosain; assembly: GCF_035594125.1. NCBI lineage: Eukaryota > Metazoa > Arthropoda > Malacostraca > Decapoda > Portunidae > Scylla > Scylla paramamosain. Next base: position 8,315,052 of record NC_087189.1, on the reverse strand, counting down.
GTTTCTCGTAATGTCGCTCTTTTTCTTCATATAAGGTGCCTTGCATGGATTTTGGCATTTTTTTCACGTAATAGTTGAAAAACACTGAAAAAACACGCTTTTGGTAATAAGAACATAAGAACATAAGAAATAAGTAAATCTGCAAGAAGGCATCAGGCCTACAAGTGGCAGTACTTGTATGAAATATTTCCACCTATCATCCCCATCCATAAATGTGTAATTTTCTCTTACTGTTCCCAAATGCCTCAGCACTAACAGTCTGTTCCAATCATCTACTACTCTATTTGAGAACCAATTCCTTCCTGTCTCCTTTTTGAACATCAAGTTTTCAGGCTTGAACCCGTTTTCTTGTTCTATCATATTTACAGATTCTAAGAATTTTCCTTATGTTCCCTTTATTATTACCCATATACCACTAAAAGACTTCTATTAGGTCCACTCTTAACCAACGTCTCTTTAAAGAATGTAAATTTAAGAGCTTGAATATCGCTTCGTAAGGAATATTCCTCATCCTCTGTATCCTTTTAGTCATTTTCCTTTGTACTGATTCTAGTAAACCTTTATCCTTCCTGTGATGTGGTAACCAGAATTGGACAGCGTAGTCTATATGAAGTCTGACCAGCGCCAAATGTAACTTTAATATTACTTCGGGAGTTCTACCTGTAGCACTCCTGAAAATGAATCATAATACACTATTTGCTTTGTTTCTGGCCTCTTTCCATTGCTTTCTTAGACGGAGTTCAGATATAACCTTAAATCTCAAATCTTTTACTTACCCTGAACCTACCAGAACTTGGTTGTTCATTATGTAACAACTGTGTGGGTTTCTTCTACTTACGCAAAGTGCTTTTCATTTGTTGACATTAAACTGCATTTGCCATCTGTCCGTCCATTCGTTCAACCTATTCAAATCTGCCTGCAAGGCGATGGTATGCGATTCTGACCTAATTAATCTACATATTCTCGTGTCATCCGCAAATTTACTAACAACACTACTAATTCCACTATCCAAGCCATTGACATATATTACAAACAACATCGGCCCTAATACTAATAATCCCTTTGTCACCCCACTAATTACTTGACCCAACTCCGATTTAGAGCCGTTTATTACAACACTCTGTCGCCTGATGCTTAGCCATGACTTTATCCAATCTAAACAACTCATATCTCTCCTGCGCCCTAACATTTCTCAGTAGCCTCTGATGGGGTACCTTGTTAAACGCTTTACTAAAGTCCTGATATAGGATGCCATAACTATCACTATTATCTGCCGCCTTCTAAACCTTACAGTATAAACTTACCATGTTTCTCATGTAACACTCCCCATTCCAGAAGCCGTGCTTTAACTGAGTAATCAAGTTATGTTTCTCTAAATGCTCTTAAATGTTCTTCGCTATTATTGACTCCATTATTTTACATTTAACAGAAGTTAAGCTGACAGGTTAGACGTTAAAGATTTATCTCCTTTCTTAAAGGTAGGTACTATATTCACCTGCCTGCAAATTACCGATACCTCACATGACTAAAGTGATTTCCTAAGGACAGAAACTAACAGATGACTTATAACCTTTTTCCTTTCCTTAAATAATGTGGAATATATTTTATCTGGTCCTGGTGACTTGAACTTTTCAACTTATCTATCTCCTGTTCCACTATCTCTTTTAGTTATGGTAATATCTGTCAGCTTCTCATCCTCTTCTACTCTAAATATCTTCTCACTATTCGGCAAATCCTGCATGTTTTCCTGGGCAAAGACAATTAAAAAATACTCGCTCACAATTTTACTAATCTCCTCTCAACAACTAATCAGGTCCCATTCTGCTGTCTTTAAGGAACTATTGTTTCTCTATTCTTCGTCTTATATGCCTGATAAAATCCTTTGAGGTCCGTCATCGCTTGGCTGGCTACCTTTAATTCATAACTATTTTTAGCTTTCCTTGTTAAACTCCTGACTTTTCTAATTCACTATATTATGGCCTTAAAACCACTTCCCTTGTCTTTAATCTCATATATACTTCTCCTTCACCCTATGTAGTGTTTTAACCTCAGTCATCCATTTAGGATCATTCTTCTGCGATCTTTTTCTTCTGTAAGGGATGTTCCCTAACTGTCCTGAATGTAATTTATCAACGAAATATTTATTTCGCTTCTCCATAAAGGGTGTTTTGCATGGGTTTTAGCGTTTCTGTAAATAAGAACCTATAAAACACGTTTTTAGTAGTGTTGTTTTGTATTCCTTTATAGAGTGCTTTCGATGCTTTTTAGCGTTCTGGTGTCTAACACGTTGAAAAACAAAACCACAATGCAAAAAACGCAAAAACTCGTGAATATGCTGAAACTCATGAATAACACTCTTAATTGAGACACAGAGCAACCTTACTAAATGCGTGTCAAAAACACTAAAAGGGAAGTTCTTCGTAAAAGTTGGTTTTATTCCCATGTAATGTGATTGCCCTGCTTTTTAGTGCTTTATTGCCTAACACGCTCAAAAATACTCAAAGAGACTTTTCTGGTAATGTCATTTTTTTCCAACATAAAGCTAGTTTCGCATGGAATTTTGGGTTTTGGTAACTAAGAATGCACGCATTTAGTAAGGTTGTTCTGTTTCTTGATTAAGAGTGTTATTCATGAATTTCAGTATTTTGGTATCTTAGAAACTTCTCCATACAGTCGAGTTTTTGCGTTTTTTGCCTTGTGATTCTGGTGAAACTATAAAACACTCATTATACACGTTTCTCGTTATGTCCTTTTTTTTCCTTATATAGAGTGCTTTGCATATATTTTCGCGTTTTTTTTTTATGTAACAAGCTCAAGAACACAAAATACATTTTTTGGTAATGTTATTCTATTTCCTCATATTGGTTGGTTTGCATCCGTTTTAGCGTTTTTCTACTTAAATCTTTTAAAAGACACGTTTCCAGTAATTTTGTTTTGGATTTCCATATAGAGTGACTTTCATATTATTTATCGTTTTCTTGCCTAACATGCTTGTTGGTGCCTTTTGCCTCCCAATATAGAGAGCTTTCCATCCATTTTTGCGTTTTTTGTAGGTAACAATTTCAAAAACACTCAAAATTATTCTATTTCTTCATTTTGGTTGGTTTCCATCCGTTTTAGCGTTTTCTACGTAAAACACCGAAAAGACACGTTTTCAGTAATTTTGTTTTGGATTCCTATATAGATTGACTTCCTTGGGTTTTATCGTGTTGGTTCCTAACATGCTGAAAAACGCTCATAAGACAGTTTTCTGACAAAGACTTTTAATTTCCCCATATAGGTGGCTTTGCATGCAATTTAGGGGTTTGGTACATAACAGTCCGAAAAAAAGCTAAATTTAACTTTTTTGATAATGTTCTTATTTCATATAATTTCCTGAACTTTGCCCGAATTTTGGCACCTCCTTACCTGTGAAGATGAATAAGAATGAAAAATAAATATCGTATTTTTTTATTTATTCATTTAATTTTTTTCTCAATAAAAGAGGCTTATAGCTTTTTCGTACTTAATGAACTTAAAAACCTTCATAATACACGTTTCTCGTAATGTTCTTTTGTTTCCCAAAAATAGGGCTCTTTGCATGTATTTAAGCGTTTTTATTGGTAACATGATCAAAAACACTCAAAATACATGTTTTTGGTAATGTTATTCTGTTCACCATAAAGTGTATTTTGCATGCAGTTTAGTGTTTTGGTATATAAGGAGATCAAATACACTTAAAGGCAAGTTCTTGTTAAAAATTGGTTTTATTCCAATGTAATGTGATTGCCCTGCTTTTTAGTGCTTTATTGCCTAAAGCTGGTTGCGCATGCAATTTAGGGTTTTGGTAACTAAGGATGTGAAAAGCACTCAAAATACACGCATTTAGTAAGATTGTTCTGTTTCTCAATTAAGAGTGTTGTTCCAGAGTTTCAGCATTTTGGAATGAAAGAAACTTCTCTATATACACGAGTTTTTCCGTTCTTGTGAAACTATAAAACACTCATTATACACGTTTCTCGTAATGTCCTTTTGCTTCCCAATATAGAGTGCTTTGCATCCATTTTTGCGTTTTTTGTAGGTAACAACTCGAAAAACACTCAAAATATACCTTTTTGGTAATGTTATTTTATTAATCCATATTGGTTGGTTTGCATCCCTTTTAGCGTTTTTCTACGTAAAACACCGAAAAGACACGTTTTTAGTAATTTTGTTTTGGATTCCCATATAGATTCATTTCCATGTTATTTATCGTGTTGGTTCCTAAGAGGCTGAAAAACACTCATAAGACCGTTTTCTGGCAAAGACGTTTAATTTCCCCATATAGGTGGCTTTGCATGCACTTTAGGGGTTTGGTACATAACAGTCCGAAAAAAAAGCTAAATTTAACTTTTTTGATAATGTTCTTATTTTACATAATTTCATGAATTTTGCCCGAATTTTGGCATCTCGGTACCTGTGAAGATGAATCAGAAAGAAAAAAAATATCGTATTTTTTTTTTTATTTATTTATTGTTTCTCAATAAAGAGTGTTATTTGTGGCTTTTAACTTTTTGGTAATTAATGAACTTAAAAACACTCATAATACACGTTTCTCGTAATCTCCTTTTGTTTCCCAAAAATAGTGTTCTTTGCATGTATTTAAGCATTTTCATTGGTAACATGATCAAAAACACTCTAAATACATGTTTTTGGTAATATTATTCTGTTTCACCATAAAGAGTGTTTTGCATGCGTTTTAGTGTTTTGGTATATAAGGAGCTCAAAAACACTTAAAGGCAAGTTCTTGGTAAAAATTCGTTTTCCTCCAATGTAAGGTGATTGCCCTCCTTTTTAGTGCTTTATTGCCTATCACGCTCAAAAAAACACTCAAAAGACATTTTTCTGGTAAAAGTCTTTTTTTCTCCCACAAATCTATTTTCGCATGCAATATGGAGTTTTGGTAACTAAGAATGTAAAAAGCACTCAAAATACACGCATTTATTAAGGTTGTTCTGTTTCTCAATTAGGAGTGCTATACATGAGTTTTAGCATTTTTGTATCTAGGAAACCTCTCCATATTCACGAGATTTTGCGTTTTTTGCCTTGTGGTTCTTTTGAGCTATAAAACAGTCATTATACAGTTTTCTTGCAATGTCCTTTTATTTCACAATATAGAGTGCTTTGCATCGCGTTTTTTGTAAGTAATAAGCTCAAAACACTCAAAATATACCTTTTTAGTAACGTTTTTCTATTTCTTGAAATAGAAAAAAATAAAAATATTCCTATTTTTTTATTTAACTATTTTTTTATTTTCTAAATAAAGAGTGTTATTTGTGGGTTTTAGCTTTTTGGTACTTAAGGAACTTAAAAAAAACACTCATAATACACGTTTCTCGTAATGTCCTTTTGTTTCCCAAACATAATGTTCTTTGCATGTATTTAAGCGTTTTTATAGATAACATGATCAAAAACACTCAAAATATATGTTTTTGGTAATGTTATTCTCTTTCTCCATAAAGTTTGTTTTGCATGCGTTTTAGCTTTTTGTTATAAAAGGAGCTCAAAAACACTTAAAGGCAAGTTTTTGGTATAAATTGGTGTTATTCCAATGTGAAATGATTGCCCTGCTTTAGCGCTTTATTGCCGATCACGCGCAAAAACACTTAAAAGACACTTTTCTGGTAATGTCATTTTTTTTTCGCACATAAAGGTGGTTTCGCATGCAATTTGGGGCTTTGGTAACTAACAATGTGAAAAGCACTCAAAATACACGCATTTAGTAAGGTTGTTCTGTTTCTCAATTAAGAGTATTATTCATGAGTTTTAGCATTTTGGTAACTAGGAACCTTCTCCATATACAAGAATTTTTGTGTTTTTTGCCTTTTGGTTCGTTTGAACTATAAAAAACTCATTATACACTTTTCTTGCAAAGTCCTTTTGTTTTCTCATATGGAGTGCTTTGCATCAATTTTCCCGTTTTTTGTAGGTAACAAGCTCAAAAACACTCTACCTTTTTGGTAATGTTTTTCTATTTCTTGATTTGCATTGAGTTGGTTTGCATCCGTTTTAGCGTTTTTCTACGTAAAACACTGAAAAGACACGTTTTCAGCAATTTTGTGTTGGATTCTCATATAGAGTGAGTTCCTTATCTTTTATCGTTTTGGCTCCTAACATGCTGAAAAACACTAAAAATAAAACAGATTTCTGGTAAGGTCGTATAATTTCATCATATAGGAGTCTTTGGATGCACTTTAGGGTTTGGTATATAACAGTGACTCCTAACATGCTGAAAAACACTAAAAAAAAAAAACAGATTTCTGGTAAGGTCGTATAATTTCATCATATAGGAGTCTTTGGATGCACTTTAGGGTTTGGTATATAACAGTCCGAAAAAAAAGCTAAAATTAACTTTTTTGATAATTTTCTTTTATCATATAATAGCCCTGAATTTTCCCAGAATTTTGGCATCTCGGTACCTATGAAGATGAATAACAAAAAAAAAATAAATAAATAAATCCTATTTTTTTATTTTCTTACTTTTTTTTTCTAAATAAAGAGTGTTATTTGTGGGTTTTAACTTTTTGGTACTTAAGGAACTTAAAAACATTTTTAATAAACATTTCTCGTAATGTCCTTTTGTATGTATTTAAGCGTTTTTATAGATAAGATGATCAAATCCCTCAAAATATATGTTTTTGGTAATTTTATTCTTTCTCCATAAAAGGTGTTTTCCATGCGTTTTAGCGTTTTGGTATGTAATGAGCTCAAAAACACTTAGAGGCAAGTTCTTGGTAAAATTTGTTTTTATTCCCATGTAATGTGATTACCCTGCTTTTTAGTGCTTTATTGCCTAACACGCTGAAAAACACTCAAAAGACACTTTTCTTGTAATATCATTTTTTTTCCCACATAAAGCTAGTTTTGCATGGAATTTGGTGTTTTGGTAACTAAGAATGTGAAAAAGAAAAATTCAAAACACAGGCATTTAGTAAGGTTGTTCTATTTCTTAATTAAAAGTGTTATTCATGAGTTCCAGCATTTTGTTATGTAAGAAACTTTTCTAATATACACATTTCGTAAGGTGTTTCTGTTTTAAAATTAAAAGTGTTATTCATGAGTTTCAGCTTTTTGGTATGAAAGAAACTTCTTTATGTACACGAGTTTTTGAGCTTTTTACCTTGTGGTTCTTGTCAAACTATAAAACACTCATACAGGTTTCTCGTAATGTCCTTTTCTTTGCCAATATGAAGTGCTTTCCATCCATTTTTGCATTTTTTGTAGGTAACAAGCTCAAAAACACATCAAAATATATATTTTTGGTAATGTTATTCTATTTCTTCATATTGGTTGGTTTACATCCGTTTTAGCGTTTTTCTACGTAAATCACTGAAAAGACACGTTTTCAGTAATATTGTTGAAATTGCTAAAAAAAACACTGAAAAGACAGGTTTCTGGTAAAGTCGTGTAATTTCCCCATATAAGTGGATTTGCATACACTTCAGGGTTTGAACATAACTCCAGAAAAAAGCTAAATTTTTTTTTATAATGTTTTTTTTTTTTTTACAAAATTTCAATGAATTTTGCCAGAATTTTGGCATCTCGGTACCTATGAAGATGAATAACAAAAAAAAAAAAAAATTTCTCTATGAAGAGTGTTATTTTTGGGTTTTAGCTTTTTGGTACTTAAGTAACTTAAAAACACTCATAATACACGATTTTTGTAATGTCCTTTTGTTATAGAAACATAGGGTTCTTTGAATGTATTTAAGCGTTTTTATAGGTTACATGATCAAAAACACTCAAAATACATGTTTTTGGAAATGTTAATCTGTTTCTCCATATAGGGTGTTTTGCATGCGTTTTAGAGATTTGGTATGTAAGGAGTTAAAAAACACTTAAAGGCAAGTTCTTCGTAAAAGTTGGTTTTATTCCCCATGGAAATATGAAACACTTTTTTTGGTAATGTCATTTTTTTTTTTTTTTTTCACATGATTGTTTCGCATGTAATTTAGCATTTTCGTAACTAAGAATATGAAAAACACTCAAAATACACAATTTGGTAAGGTAGTTCTGTTTATCGATTAAAAGTGTTATTCATGCATTTCATCATTTCGGTATGTAAGAAATATCTCTATATACACGAGTTTTTGCGTTTATTGCCTTGTGGTTCTTTTAAAACTATAAAACACTCATTATACACGTTTCTTGTAATGTCCTTTTGTTTCCTAATATAGAGTACTTTACATCCATTTTTGCATTTTTTTGTTGGTAACAAGCTCAAAAACACTTAAAATATATATTTTTGGTAATGTTATTCTATTTCATAATATAGGTTGGTTTGCATCCGCTTTAGCGTTTTTCTACGTAAAACACTGAAAAGACACATTTTCAGTAATATTGTTTTGGATTCACATATTGACTGACTTCCATATTATTTATCGTTTTGGTGCCTAACATGCTGAAAAACACTGAAAAGACAGGTTTCTGTTAAAATCGTTTTATTTTCCCTATATAGGTGTCTTTGCATGCACTTTAGGGTTTGGTACATAACAATCCGAAAAAAAAGCTATGATTAACTTTTTTGGTAATTTTCTTTTTTTCACATAAATTCCCTGAATTTTGGCAGAATTTTGGCATCTCGGTACCTATAAGGATGAATAACAAAAAAAAAAAATCCCATTTTTTTATTTTATTTTATTTTTTTCTAAATAAAGAGTTTTATTTGTGGGTTTTAGCTTTTATGTAGTGAAGGAACTTAAAAAACACTCATAATACACGTTTCTCGTAATATCCTTTCGTTTCCCAAACATAAGGTTCTTTGCATGTATTTAAGCGTTTTTATAGATAATATGATCAAAAACACTCAAAATACATGTATTTGGTAATATTATTCTGTTTCTCCATAAAATGTATTTTGCATGCGTTTTTCCAGTGTAATGTGATTCCCCTTCCATTTAGGTCTTTATTGCGTAACAAGCTCAAAAACACTCAAAATCTGTCTTTTGAGTGTTTTTCAGCATGTTATGCACCAAAACGATAAATAATAAGGAACTCACTCTATGTGGGAATCGAAAAGAAAATTACTGAAAACGTGTCTTCTCAGTGTTTTACGTAGAAAAACGCTAGAACTGATGCAAACCAACCAATATCAAGAAGCAGAAAAACATTACCAAAAATGTATATTTTGAGTGTTTTTGAGCTTGTTACCTACAAAAAAAAAAACGCAAAAATTGATACAAAGCACTCTATATTGGAAAACAAAGGGACATTTCGAGAAAAGTGTATAATGAATGTTTTATAGTTAAAAAAAAAACCACAAGGCAAAAAACGCAAAAACTCGTGAATATGGAGAAGCTTCCTACATACTAAAATGCTGAAACTCATGAATAACACTCCTAATTAAGAAACAGAACAACCTTACTAAATGCGTGTCAAAAACACTAAAAGGCAAGTTCTTCGTAAAAGTTGGTTTTATTCCTATGTAATGTGATTGCCCTGCTTTTTAATGCTTTATTGCCTAACACGCTCAAAAACACTCAAAGACACTTTTCTGGTAATATCATTTTTTTCCCACATAAATTTAGTTTCGCATGGAATTTAGGGTTTTGGTAACTAAGAATGTAAATAATACACTCAAAATACATGCATTTCGTAAGGTTGTTCTGTTTCTTGATTAAGAGTATTATTCATGAGTTTCAGCATTTTGGTATCTTAGAAAATTCTCCACACAGACGAGTTTTTCCGTTATTTGCCTTGTGATTCTGGTGAAACTATAAAACACTCATTATACACGTTTCTCGTTATGTCCTTTTTTTTCCTAATATAGAGTGCTTTGCATCCATTTTTTGCGTTTTTTTTTTTATGTAACAAGCTCAAAAACACACAAAATATACTTTTCTGGTAATATTATTCTATTTTTTCATATTGGTTGGTTTGCATCCGTTTTAGTGTTTTTCTACGTAAATCTTTTAAAAGACACGTTTTCAGTAATTTTGTTTTGGATTTCCATATAGAGTGACTTTAATATTATCTATCGTTTTGGTGCCTAACTTGCGTAGAAACACTGAAAAGACAGGTTTCTTGTAAAGACGTTAAATTTTCCCAAATAGGTGGCTTTGCATACACTTTATGGTTTGGTACATAACTTCAAAAAAAAGGTAAAATCAACATTTTCGATAATGTTCTTTTTTCCAAATAATTTCCCTGAATTTTTGCAGAATTTTGGCATCTTGGTACCTATGAACATGAATAACAAAAAAATATAAATGCTTTTTTTTATTTATTTATTTTTCTCTATAAAGAGTGTTATTTGTAGGTTTTAACGTTTTGGTACTTAAGCAACTTAAAAACATTCATAATACACATTTCTCGTATTGTCCTTTCGTTTCCCAAATATAGGGATCTTTGCATGTATTTAAGCGTTTTTATAGGTAACATGATAAAAAAACACTCAAAAACACTTGTTTTTGGTAATGTTATTCTGCTTCTCCATAAAGGAGTGTTTTGCATGCGTTTTAGCGATTTGGTATGTAAGGAGCTGAAAAACACTTCAAGGCAAGTTCTTGGTAAAAGTTGGTTTTATTCAAATGTAATATGATTGCCCTGCTTTTTAGTGCTTTATTGCCTAACAAGCTAAAAAAAACTCAAAAGACACTTTTGGTAATGTCAATTTTTTCCCACATAAAACTAGTTTCGCATGCTATTTCAGGTTTTGCTAAGAATGTGAAAAAACACTCAAAATACACGCATTTGGTAACGTTGTTCTGGTTCTGAATTAAGATTGTTATTCATAAGTTTCAGCATTTTGGTGTCTAAGAAACTTCTTTATATACACGTCTTTATGAGCCTTTTGCATTGTGGTTCTTGTGAACCACAAGTTCCTTTGCCCGAAAATAATAAGACACTCATTAGAGACGTTTCTCGTAATGTCCTTTTCTTTCCTAATAGGAATAGTGCTTTGCATTTATTTTCGCGTTTTTTCTAGGTAAGAAGCTCAAAAACACTCAAAATATACCTTTTTGGTAATATTATTCTATTTCTTCATATTGGTTGGTTTGCATCCGTTATAGCGTTCTTCTACGTAAAACACCGAAAAAACACGTTTTCAGTAAATTTGTTTTCGATTCCCAAAGAATATTGCCAGAATTTTGGCATCTTAGTACTTGTGAAGATGAATAACAAAAAAAAAATTATTTTATTTTATTTTTTCTCTATAAAGAGTTTTATTTGTGGGTTTTTTAGTACTTAAGGAACTTAAAAACACTCATAATACACGTTTCTCATAATGTCCTTTCGATTCCCAAACATAAAGTTATTTGCATGTATTTAAGCGTTTTTATAAATAACATGATCAAAAACACTCAAAATACATGTTTTTGGTAATGTTACTCTGTTTCTCCATAAAAGGGTGTTTTTGCATGCGTTTTAGCGTTTTGGTATTTAAGGAGTTAAAAAAAAAAACCCTTAAAGGAAAGTTATTCGTAAAAGTTGGTTTTATTCCCATGTAACGTGATTGTTCTGCTTTTTAGTGCTTTGTTGCATATCACGCTCGAAAACACTCAAAAGACACTTTTCTGTTAATATCTTTTTTTTCCCACATAAAGCTAGTTTTTTTGCGTTTTTTGCCTTGTGGTTCGTGTAAAACTATAAAACACTCATTGTACACGTTTCATGTAATGTTCTTTTGTTTCCCAATATTGAGTGCTTTCCATCCATTTTCGCATTTTTTTTAGGTAACAAGCTGAAAAACACTCAAAATATATCTTTTTGTTAATGTTATTCTATTTCTTCATATTGGTTGGTTTGCATTCGTTTTAGCGTTTTTCTTCGTAAATCACTGAAAAGACACGTTTTTAGTAAAATTGTTTAAATTGCTGAAAAACACTCAAAAGACAGATTTCTGGTAAAGTCGTGCAATTTTTTCATATAGGTGGCTTTGCATGCACTTCTGGTTTTGGTACATAATTCCGGAAAAAAGCTAATTTTTTTTTTTATATGTTCTTTCATTTCACAGACATAGGGTTCTCTCCATGTATTTAAGCGTTTTTATAGGTAACATGATCAAAAACACTCAAAATACATGTTTTTGTTCATGTTATTCTGTTTCTCCATGAAGGGTGTTTTGCATGCGTTTTAGCGTTTTGGTATGTAAGGAGTTAAAAACATTTAAAGGCAAGTTCTTCGTAAAAGCTAGTTTTATTCCTATATAATGTGATTATTCTGCTTTTTAGTGCTTTGTTGCATATCACGCTCAAAAACACTCTAAAGACACTTTTCTGATAGTCATTTTTTTCCCACATAAAGCTAGTTTCGCATGTAATTTGGGATTTTCGTAACTAAGAATGTGAAAAACACTCAAAATATACACATTTGGTAAGCTAGTTATGTTTCTCAATTAAAAGTGTTATTTATGAGTTTTAGCATTTTGGTATGTAAGAAACTTCTCAATAAACACAAGTTTTTGCGCTTTTTGTCTTGTGGTTCTTGTGAAACTATAAAACACTCATTATACACGTTTCTTGTAAAGTCCTTTTGCTTCCTAATATAGAGTGCTTTCCATCCATTTGCGCGTTTTTTTGTAGGTAAAAAGCTCAAAAACACTTTTTGGTAATGTTATTCTATTTCTTCATATTTGATGGTTTGCATCCGTTTTAGCGTTTTTCTACGTAAAACACTGAAAAGACACGTTTTCAGTAATTTTGTTTTGGATTCACATATTGCCTGACTTCCATGAAAATGATTAACAAAAAAAAAATAAATAAATCATATTTTTTTATTTTTTATTTATTTATTTTTCTAAATAAAGAGTGTTATTTGTGGGTTTTAGCTTTTTGCTACTTAAGGATCTTAAAAACACTCATAATACATATTTCTCGTAATGTCCTTTCGTTTCCCAAACATATGGTTCTTTGCATGTATTTAAGCGTTTTTATAGATAACATGATCAAAAACACTCAAAATACATGTTTTTAGTAATGTTATTCTTTTTTTTTTCCATAAAAAGTGTTTTGCCTGCATTTTAGCGTTTTGGTATGTAATGAGCTCAAAAACACCTAAAGGCAAGTTCTTGGTAAAAGTTGGTTTTCTTCCTATGTAATGTGATTGCCCTGCTTTTTAGTGGTTTATTGCCTAACACTCTGAAAAACACTGGAAAGACATTTTCTGGTAATATTATTTTTTTCCCACATAAAGCTAGTTTCGCATGGAATTTGGGGTTTTGGTAACTAAAAATGTGAAAAACACTCAAAATACAGGCATTTAGTAAGGTTGTTCTGTTTCTTAATTAAAAGTGATATTCATGAGCTTCAGCATTTTGGTATGTGAGAAACCTCTTTAATACACAGATTTGGTAAGTTAGTTCTATTTCTCAATTAAAAGTGTTATTCATGAGTTTCAGCATTTTGGTATGTAAGATACTTCTTTATGTACACGAGTTTTTGAGTTTTTTGCCTTGTGGTTCTTGTGAAACTATAAAACACTCATTATACACGTTTCTTGTAATGATTTTTTCTTTCCTAATATAGAGTGCGTTTCATCCATTTTCGAATTTTTTTGTAGGTAACAAGCTCAAAAACACATCAAAATATATCTTTTTGGTAATGTTATTCTATTTCTTCATATTGGTTGGTTTGCATCCGTTTTAGCGTTTTTCTACGTAAATCACTGAAAAGAAACGTTTTCAGTAATATTGTTGAAATTGCTGAAAAAAAACACTCAAAAGACAGGTTTCTGGTAAATTCGAGTAATTTCTCCATATATGTGGCTATGCATGCACTTCAGGGTTTGGTACATAATTCCGGAAAAAAGCTAAGAATATTTTTTTCATAATGATATTTTTTTTACAAAATTTCCCTGCATTTTTCCAGAATTTTTGTATCTCGGTACCTATAAAGATGAAGAACAATTTTTTTTTTTTCTGTATAAAGTATTATTTGTGAGTTTTAGCTTTTTGGTACTTAAGGAACTTAAAAACACTCATAATAGACGAATTTCGTAATGTCCTTTTCTTATACAAACATGGGGTTCTTTACATGTATTTAAGCGTTTTTATAGGTAACATGATCAAAAACACTCAAAATATATATCTTTGGTAATGTTATTCTGTTTCTCTATAAAGGGTGTTTTACATGCGTTTTAGCGTTTTGGCATGTAAGGAGTTAAAAAAACACTTAAATTTAAGTTCTTCGTAAAAGTTGGTTTTATTCCCAAGTAATGTGATTGTTCTGCTTTTTAGTGCTTTGTTGCATATCACGCTCAAAAACACTATGGTAATGTCATTTTTTTCCCACATAAAGCTAGTTTCGCATGTAATTTGGCAATTTCGTAACTATGAATGTGAAAAACACTCAAAATACACAATTTGGTAGGGTAGTTCTGTTTTTAAATTAAAAGTGTTATTGATGCATTTCATCATTTTTGTATGTAACAAACTTCTCTCTATACACGAGTTTTGCGTTTATTGCCTTGTGGTTCTTGTGAAACTATAAAACACTAATTATACACGTTTGTCGTAATGTTTTTTTGTTTCCTAATATAGAGTGTTTTCCATCCATTTTTGCATTTTTTGTAGGTAACAAGCTTAAAAACACACAAAATATATCTTTTTGGTAATGTTATTCTATTTCTTCACATTGGTTGGTTTGCATCCGTTTGAGCTTTTTTCTTCGTAAATCTCTGAAAAGACTCGTTTTCAGTAATATTGTTGAAATTAATTCTGGTACAGGTTTCTGGTAAAGTCGTGTAATTTTCCAATATAGGTGGCTTTGAATGCACTTTAGGGTTTAGTACATAACTCCGGAAAAGAGCAAAAAATTATTTTTTCTTTACCTAATTTCCCTGAATTTTGCCAGAATTTTGGCATCTCGGTACCTGTGAAGATGAATAACAAAAAAACAAAAAATTGTATTCATTTATTTATTTTTTCTCTATAAAGAATGTTATTTTTGTGTTTTAGCTTTTTGGTACTTAAGGAACCTAAAAACTTTCATAATACACAATTTTCGAAATATCCTTTCGTTTCACGAACATAGGGTTCTTTGCATGTATTTAAGCGTTTTTATAGGTAATATGATAAAAAACACTTAAAATTCATGCTTTTGGTAATGTTATTTGGTTTCTCCATAAAGGGTGTTTTGCATGCGTTTTAGCGTTTTGTTATATAAGGAGTTAAAAACACTTAAAGGCATATTTTTGGTAAAAGTTGGTTTTATTCCCACGTAATGTGATTGTTCTGCTTTTTAGTGCTTTGTTGTATATCACGCTCTAAAACACTCACAAGACACTTTTCTGGTAATGTCATTTTTTCCCACATAAAACTAATTTTACTTGTAATTTCGGATTTTCGTAACTAAGAATGTGAAAAACACTCAAAATAATCACATTTGGTAAGATAGTTCTGTTTCTCAATTAAAAGTCTTATTCATAAGTTTCAGCATTTTTGAATGTAAGAAACTTCTTTATATACACGAGTTTTTGCGTTTTTTGCCTTGTGGTTCTTGTGAAACTATAAAACACTCATTATACACGTTTCTCGTAATGTCTTTTTGCTTCCCAATATAGAGTGCTTTCCATCCATTTTCGCGTTTTTTGTAGGTAACAATTTCAAAAACACCCAAAATATACCTTTTTGTTAATGTTATTCTGTTTCTTCATTTTGGTTGGTTTGCATCCGTTTTAGCGTTATTGTACGTAAAACTCCGAAAAGACACGTTTTCAGTAATTGTGTGTTGGATTCCCATATAGATTGACTTCCTTGGGTTTTATCGTGTTGGTTCCTAACATGCTGAAAAACACTCATTAGACAGTTTTCTGGCAAAGAGGTTTAATTTCCCCATATAGGTGGCTTTGCATGCACTTTAGGGGTTTGGTACATAACAGTCCGAAAAAAAAGCTAAATTTAACTTTTTTGATAATGTTCTTATTTAATATAATTTCCTGAACTTTGACCGAATTTTGGCACCTCGTTACCTGTGAATATGAATAAGAATAAAAAAAAAATATCGTATTTTTTTTCTTTATATATTTTTTCTCAATAAAGAGTGTAATTTGTGGCTTTTAGCTTTTACGTACTTAATGAACTTAAAAACACTCATAGTATACGTTTCTCGTAATGTCCTTTCCCAAAAATAGGGTTCTTTGCATGTATTTAAGCGTTTTTATTAGTAACATGATCAAAAACACTCAAAATATATATTTTTGGTAATGTTATTCTGTTTCACAATAAAGTGTATTTCGCATGCGTTTTAGTGTTTTAGTATATAAGGAGCTCAAAAACACTTATAGGCAAGTTCTTATTAAAAATTGGTTTTATACCAATGTAATGTCATTGCCCTGCTTTTTACTGCTTTATTACCTAACACGCTCAAAAACACTCAACAGACATTTTTCTGTTAATGTTATTTTTTTCCCACATAAAGCTGGTTTCGCATGGAATTTGGGGTTTTGGTAAATAAGAATGTGAAAAGCACTCAAAATACACACATTTTGTAAGATGTTCTGTTTCTCAATTAAGATTGTTGATCATGAGTTTCAGCATTTTGGTATCTACGAAACTTCTTCATATACACTAGTTTTTGCATTTTTTGGCTTGTGGTTCTTTTGAACTATTAAACACTCATTATACACTTTTCTTGCAATGTCCTTTTCTTTCCCATTATAGAGTGCTTTGCATCAATTTTCGTGTTTTTTTTATAGGTAACAAGCTCAAAAACACTCAAAATATACCTTTTGGTAATGTTTTTCTATTTCTTTATATTGGTTTGTTTGCATCCGTTTTAGCGTTTTTCTACGTAAAACACTGAGAAGACACTTTTTCAGTAATTTTCTTTTTGAATTCCCATATAGAGTGAGTTCCTTATTATTTATTGTTTTAGTGCCTAACATGCTGAACAACACTCAAAAGAGAGATTTCTGATAAGGTCGTTTAATTTCCTCATATAGGAGGCTCTGCATGCACTTTAGTGTTTGGTACATAACAGTCCGAAAAAAAAGCTAAAATTAACTTTTTTGATAATATTCTTTCATCACATAATTGCCGTAAATTTTTACCAGAATTTTGGCATCTCGGTACCTATGAAAAATTTAAAAAAAAATCCTATTTTTTTATTTTTTATTTATTGATTTATTTTTTCTCAATGAAGAGTGTTATTTGTGGGATTTACCTTTTTGGTACTTAAGGAACTTAAAAACACTCATAATACACGTTTCTCGTAATGTCCTTTCGTTTCCCAAACAAAAGGTTCTTTGCATGTATTTAAGCGTTTTTATAGATAACATGATCAAAAGCATTCAAAATACAAGGTTTTGGTAATGTTATTCTGTTTCTTCATAAAGTGTGTTTTGCATACGTTTTAGCAGTTTTGTATATAAGGAGCTAAAAAACACTTATGGCAAGTTGTTGGTAAAAAATGATTTTATTCCAATGTAATGTGATTGCCCTGCTTTTGAGTGGTTTATTACCTATCACGCTGAAAAACACTCAAAAGACACTTTTTTTTTTTTTTTTTTTTTTTTTTTTTTCAAAAAGCTATTTTCGCATGTACTTTGGAGTTTTTGGTAACTAAGAATGTGAAAAGCACTCAAAATCCACGCATTTAGTAAGGTTGTTCTGTTTCTCAATTAAGAGTGTTATTCATGAGTTTCAGCATTTTGGTATCTAGGAAATCTCTCCATATACACGAGTTTTTGCGTTGTTTGCTTTGTGGTTCTTTTGAACTATGAAACACTCATTATACACTTTTCTTGCAATGTCCTCTTCTTTCCCAATAAAGAATGCTTTGCATCAATTTTTGCGTTTTTTTGTAGGTAAAAAGCTCAAAAACACTCAAAATATACCTTTTTGGTAACGTTTTTTTCTATTTCTTGATATTGGTTGGTTTGCTTCTGTTTTAACGTTTTTCTACGTAAAATACTGAGAAGACACGTTTTCAGTAACTTTGTTTTGGATTCCCATATAGAGTGAGTTATATATTATTTATCGTCTCGGTGACTAACATGCTAAAAAACACACAAAACACAGATTTCTGGTAAAGTCGTTTAATTTCCTCATAATGGAGGCTTTGCATGCACTTTAGGGTTTGGTACATTAGTCCGAACAAAAAAAGCTGAAATTAACTTTTTTTGATAATATTCTTTTATCACATAATTGCCCTAATTTTCCCAGAATTTTGGCATCTCGGTACCTATGAAAATGAATAACAAAAAAAAAAAAAAATCATATTTATTTTATTTTTTTATTTTTTTATTTTCTAAATAAAGAGTGTTATTTGTGGGTTTTAGCTTTTTGGTACTTAAGGAACTTATATAAACACATAATACACGTTTCTCGTAATGTCCTTTTGTTTCCCAAACATAATGTTCTTTGCATGTACTTTTTTTTTTATAGATAATATGATCAAAAACACTCAAAATACATGTTATTGGAAATGTTATTCTGTTTCTCCATAAAGTTTGTTTTGCATGCGTTTTAGCGGTTTGGTAAATAAGTGGTTAAAAAACATTTAAAGGCAAATTCTTCGTAAAAGTTGGTTTTATTCCCATGTAATGTGATTGTTCTGCTTTTTAGTGATTTGTTGCATATCACGCTCAAAAACACTCAAAAGACACTTTTCTGGTAGTCATATTTTTTCCCACATGAAGCTAGTTTCGCATGTAATTTGGCATTTTCGTAACTAAGAATGTGAAAAACACTCAAAATACACAATCTGGTAAGGTAGTTCTGTTTATCGATTAAAAGTGTTATTCATGCTTTTCATCATTTTGGTATGTAAAAATTTCTCTATATACACGAGTTTTTGCGTTTATTGCCTTGTGGTTCTTTTAAAACTATAAAACACTCATTATACACGTTTCTCGTAATGTCCTTTTGTTTCCTAATATATAATGCTTTACATCCATTTTTCCATTTTTTGTAGGTAACAAGCTCAAAAACACTCAAAATATATCTTTTTGGTAATGTTATTCTATTTCTTCGAATAGGATGGTTTGCATCCGCTTTAGCGTTTTTCTACGTAAAACACTGAAAAGACACGTTTTCAGTAATTTTGTTTTGGATTCGCATAATGACTGATTTTCATATTATTTATCGTATTGGTGCCTAACATGCTGAAAAACACTGAAAAGACAGATTTTTGGTAAAGTCGTTTAACTTTCCTATATAGGTGGCTTTGCATGCATTTTAGGTTTTGGTACATAACAATCCGAAAAAAAAGCTATAATTAACTTTCATGATAATGTTCTTTTTTCCACATAAATTCCTTGAATTTTGGCAGAATTTTGTTAAATCGGTACCTATGAAGATGAAAAAAAAACAAAAAATTCTTTTTTTTATTTTATTTTATTTTTTTCTAAAAAATTGTTATTTGTGGGTTTTAGCTCAAAATACATGTATTTGGTAATGTTTTTCTGTTTCTCCATAAAATGTATTTTGAATGCGTTTTAGCGTTTTGGTATATAAGGAGCTCAAAAACACTTAAAGGCAAGTTCTTGGTAAAATTTTGGTTTTATTCCCATGTAATGTGATTGCCCTGGCTTTTAGTGCTTTATTGCATAACACGCTCAAAAGACACTGAAAAAACATGCAAAGCTTCCCATATGAGGAAATTAAAGACCTTACCAGAAATCTGTCTTTTGAGTGTTTTTCAGCTTGTTGGGCACCAAAACGATAAATAATAAGGAACTCACTCTATGTGGGAATCCAAAAGAAAATTACTGAAACTGTGTCTTCTCAGTGTTTTGATGCAAACCAACCAATATCAAGAAGCAGAAAAACATTACCAAAAATGTATATTTTGAGTGTTTTTGAGCTTGTTACATACAAAAAAAAAAAAAAAAAAACGCAAAAAATTGATACAAAGCACTCTATATTGGGAAACAAAGGGACATTGCGAGAAAAGTGTATAATGAATGTTTTATAGTTAAAAAAAACACAAGGTAAAAAACGCAAAAACTCGTGTATATGGAGAAGTTTCCTAGATACCAAAATGCTGAAACTCATAAATAACACTCTTAATTGAGAAACAGAAAAACCTTACTAAATGCGTGTCAAAATCACTAAAAGACAAGTTCTTCGTAAAAGTTGGTTTTATTCCCATGTAATGTGATTGCCCTGCTTTTTAGTGATTTATTGCCTAACACGCTCACAAACACTCAAAGACGCTATTCTGGTAACGTCATTTTTTTCCCAAATAAATCTAGTTTCGCATGGAATTTGGGATTCTGGTAACTATGAATGTAAAAAAAACATTCAAAATACACGCATTCCGTAAGGTTGCTCTGTTTCTTCATTAAGAAAGTTATTCATGAGTTTCAGCATTTTTTTTTATCTTGGAAACTTCTCCACAAATACGAGTTTTTGCGTTTTTTGCCTTGTGATTCTGGTGAAACTATAAAACACTCATTATACACGTTTCTCGTTATGTCCTTTTTTTTTCTTAGTGCTTTGCATCCATTTTTGCGTTTTTTTTATGTAACAAGTTCAAAAACACACAAAATATACTTTTCTGGTAATATTATTCTATTTTTTCATATTGGTTGGTTTGCATCCGTTTTAACGATTTTCTACGTAAATCTTTTAAAAGACACGTTTTCAGTAATTTTGTTTTGGATTTCCATATAGAGTGACTTTCATATTACCTATTGTTTTGGTGCCTAACATGCGAAAAAAAACAATCAAAAGACAGGTTTCTTGTAAAGTCGTTAAATTTTCCCAAATAGGTGGCTTTACTTACACTTTATGGTTTGGTACATAACTCCGAAAAAAGGTAAAATTATCTTTTTCGATAATGTTCTTTTTTCCACATAATTTTCCTGAATTTTGGCAGAATTTTGGCATCTTGGTACCTATGAACATCAATGACAAAAAAATAAATGCTATTTTTTTATTTATATTTTTTTCTCTATAAAGAGTGTTATTTGTACGTTTTAACGTTTTGGTACTTAAGGAACTTAAAAACATTCCTAATACACATTTCTCGTAATGTCCTTTCGTTTCCCAAATTTAGGGATCTTTGCATGTATTTAAGTGTTTTTATAGGTAACATGATAAAAAACACTCAAAAACACTTGTTTTTGGTAGTGTTATTCTGCTTCTCCATACAGGTGTTTTGCATGCGTTTTAGCGATTTGTTATGTAAGGAGCTGAAAAACACTTCAAGGCAAGTTCTTGGTAAAAGTTGGTTTTATTCCAATATAATATGATTGCCCAGCGTTTTAGTGCATTATTGCCTAACACGCTCAAAAAAACTCAAAAGACACTTCTGGTAATGTCAGTTTTTTTCACACATAAAGCTAGTTTCGCATGCTATTTGGGGTTTTGCTAAGAATGTGAAAAAACACTCAAAATACACGCATTTGGTAATGTTGTTCTGTTTCTCAATTAAGATTGTTATTCATGAGTTTCAGCTATTTTGGTATCTAAGAAACTTCTTTATATACACGAGTTTTTGCATTTTTTGCCTTGTGGTTCTTGTGAACCACAAGTTCTTTTGCCGGAAAATAATAAGACACTCATTATACACGTTTCTCGTAATGTCCTTTTCTTTCCTAATAGGGAGTGCTTTGCATCCATTTTCACGTTTTTTTGTAGGTAACAAGCTCAAAAACACTCAAAATATACCTTTTTGGTAATGTTATTCTATTTTCTCATATTGGTTGGTTTGCATACGTTTTAGCGTTTTTCTACGTAAAACAACGAAGAGACACGTTTTCAGTAATTTTGTTTTCGATTCCCAAAGAATATTGCCAGAATTTTGGCATCTTAGTACCTATGAAGATGAATAAAAAAAAATTATTTTATTTTTTTTATTTTTTTTCTCTATAAAGAGTGTTATTTGTGAGTTTTAACTTTTTAGGTACTTAAGGAACCTAAAAACACTCATAATACACGTTTTTCGTAATGTCCTTTCGATGCCCAAACATATGGTTCTTTCCATGTATTTAAGCGTTTTAATAAATAACATGATCAAAACGCTCAAAATACATGTTTTTGGTAATGTTTCTCCATAAAGGGTGTTTTGCATGCGTTTTAGCGTTTTGGTATGTAAGGAGTTAAAAAAAACACTTAAAGGCAAGTTCTTCGTAAAATTAGGTTTTATTGCCATGTAATGTGATTGTTCTGCTTTTTAGTGCTTTGTTGCACATCACGCTCAAAAACACTCAAAAGACACTTTTCTGGTAATATCTTTTTATTTCCCACATAAAGCTAGTTTCGCATGTAATTTGGGATTTTCGTAACTAAGAATGTGAAAAACACTCAAAATACACACATTTGGTAAGGTAGTCCTGCTTCTCAATTAAAAGTTTTATTCATGCATTTCAGCATTTTGGTATGTAAGAAACTTCTGTATATACACGAGTTTTTGCATTTTTTGCCTAGTGGTTCCTGTGAAATTATAAAACACTCATTATACAAGTTTCTCGTAATGTTCTTTTGTTTCCCAATATAGAGTGCTTTCCATCCATTTTCGCATTTTTTGTAGGTAACAAGCTGAAAAACACTCAAAATATATCTTTTTGGTAATGTTATTCTATTTCTTCATATTGGTTGGTTTGCATCCGTTTTAGCGTTTTTCTTCGTAAATCACTGAAAAGACATGTTTTCAGTAATATTGTTGAAATTGCTGAAAAAAACACTCAAAAGACAAATTTTTGGTAAAGTCGTGTAATTTCCCTATATAGGTGGCTTTGCATGCACTTCTGGGTTTGATACATAATTCCGGAAAAAAGCTAAATATTTTTTTATAATGTTTTTTTTACATAATTTCGCTGAAATTTGCCTGAATTTTGGCCTCTTTATACCTATGTAGATGAGTAACAAAAAAAAAATTCTATTTTTTTAGTTATTTATATATTTTTTCTCTATTTGTGGGTTTTAGTTTTTTGTTACTTAAGGAACTTAAAAACAATCATAATACACGATTTTCGTAATATCCTTTCGTTTCACAGTTTTTGGTAATGTTATTCTGTTTCTCCATAAAGGGTGTTTTACATGCGTTTTAGCGTTTTGGTATGTAAAGAGATAAAAACACTTAAACGCAAGTTCTTCGTAAAAATTGCTTTTATTCCTATATAATGTGATTATTCTGCTTTTTACTGCTTTGTTGCATATCACGCTCAAAAACACTGAAAAGACACTTTTCAGATAATGTCATTTTTTTCCCACATAAAGCTAGTTTCACATGTAATTTGGGATTTTCGTAACTAAGAATGTGAAAAACACTCAAAATACACACATTTGGTAAGGTAGTTCTGTTTCTCAATGAAAAGTGTTATTCATGAGTTTTAGCATTTTGGTATGTAAGAAACTTCTCTATATACACGAGTTTTTGCGTTTTTTGTCTTGTGGTTCTTGTGAAACTATAAAAAAAATCATTATACATGTTTCTCTAAATGTCCTTTTACTTCCCAATATAGAGTGCTTTCCATCCATTTGCGCGTTTTTTGTAGGTAAAAAGCTCAAAAACACTTTTTGGTAATGTTATTCTATTTCTTCATATTTGTTGGTTTGCATCCAATTTAGAGTTTTTCTATGTAAAACACTGAAAAGACACGTTTTCAGTAATTTTGTTTTGGATTCACATATTGACTGACTTTCATATTATTTATCGTTTTGGTGCCTAACATGCTGAAAAACACTGAAAAGACAGGTTTCTGGTAAAGTCGTTTAACTTTCTTATATAGGTGGCATGCACTTTAGAGTTTGGTACATAAAAATCCGAAAAAAAGGTATGATTAACTTTTTTTTGATAATGTTCTTTTTTCCAGATAAATTCCCTGAATTTTGGCAGAATATTGGCATCTTGGTACCTATGAAAATCAATATAAAAAAAACTATTTTTATTTATTTATTTTTTTTTTTTTTCTCTATAAAGAGTGTTATTTGTGGGTTTTAACGTTTTGGTACTTAAGGAACTTAAAAACGGTCCTAATACACCTTTCTCGTAATGTCCTTTCGTTTCCCAAACATAGGGTTCTTTGCATGTATTTAAGCTTCTTTGTAGGTAACATGATCAAAAACACTTAAAACAGATGTTTTTAGTAATGTTATTCTGCATCTCCATAAAGGAGTTTTTTGCATGCGTTTTAGCGTTTTGGTTTGTAAGGATGTCAAAAACACTTCAAGGGAAGTTCTTGATAAAAGTTGGTTTTATTCCCATGTAAGGTGATTGCCCTGTTTTTTTTCTTTCTTGTGAATTATTGTCTAACACGCTCAAAAACACTCAAAAGACACTTCTGTTAATGTCATTTTTTTTCCAACATAGTTTTGCGTGCTCTTTGGAGTTTTGCTAACTATGAATGTGAAAAACACTCAAAATACACGCATTTGGTAAGGTTGTTCTGTTTCTCAATTAATATTGTTATTCAAGACTTTCAGCATTTTGGTATCTAAGAAACTTCTTTATATACACGAGTTTTTGCGTTTTTTACCTTGTGGTTCTTGTGAACCACAAGTTTTTTTTTGCTCAAAAATAATAAGACACTCATTATACACGTTTCTCGTAATGTCTTTTTGTTTCCCAATAGGGAGTGCTTTGCATCCATTTTCGCGTTTTTTGTAGGTAACAAGCTCAAAAACACTCAAAATGTACCTTATTGGTAATGTTATTTTATTTCTTCTTATTGGTTGGTTTGCATCCGTTTTAGTGTTTTTCTACGTAAAACACCGAAAAGACACGTTTTCAGTAATTTTGTTTTAGATTCCCATATAGAGTGACTTGCATGTTATTTACCGTTATGGTGCCTAACAAGTTGAAAAAAAACTCATAACACAGTTTTCTGGCAAAGACGTTTAATTTCTCCATATAGGTGGCTTTGCATGCACTTTATGCATGCATGGTTTGGTACATAACAGTACGAAAAAAAAGCTAATATTAACTTTTTTGATAATTCACTCATAATTTCCTGAATTTTGCCCAAATTTTGGCATCTCGGTACCTGTGAAGATGAAAAAGAAAGAAAAAAAATATCGTATTTTTTTATTTATTTATTTATTTTTTCTCAATAAAGAGTGTTAATTGTGGCTTTTTGCTTTTTAGTAAATAATGATCTTAAAAACACTCGTAATACACGTTTCTCGCAATGTCCTTTCATTTCCCAAAAATAGGGTTCTTTGCAGGTATTTAAGCGTTTTTATTGGTAACATGATCAAAAACACTCAAAATATATGTTTTTGGTAATGCTATTCTCTTTCTCCATAAAGTGTGTTTTGCATGCGTTTTAGCGTTTTGGTATATAAGGAGCTCAAAACACTTAAAGGCAAGTTCTTGGTAAAAATTGATTTTATTGCCATGTAAAGTGATTCCCTTTCTTTTTAGTGCTTTATTTCCTATCACGGTCAAAAACACTCAAAAGACACTTTTCTGGTAATGTCATATTTTTGCCACATAAAGCTGGTTTCGCATGCAATTTGGGATTTTGGTAACTAAGAATGTGAAAAGCAGTCAAAATACACGCATTTAGTAAAGTTGTTCTGTTTCTCAATTAAGAGTGTTATTCATGAGTTTCAGCATTTTGGTATCTAGGAAATTTGTCCATATACACGAGTTTTTGCGTTTTTTACCTTGTGGTTCTTTTGAACTATAAAACATTCATTATACACTTATCTCGCAATGTCCCTTTGTTTCCCAATATAGAGTGCTTTGTATCAATTGTAATCAATATACCTTTTTGGTAATGTTTTTCTACTTCTTTATATTGATTGGTTTGCATCCGTTTTAGCGTTTTTCTACGTAAAACACTGAGAAGACACGTTTTCAGTAATTTCGTTTTGGTTTGCCATATAGAGTTAGTTCCATATTATTTATCGTTTTGGTGCCTAACATGCTGAAAAACACTCAAAAGAGAGATTTCTGGTAAGGTCGTTTAATTTCCTCATATGGGAGGCTTTGCATGCACTTTAGTGTTTGGTACATAACAGTCCGAAAAAAAAAGCTAATATCAACTTTTTTATATAATATTCTCTTATCATAAAATTGCCCTAATTTTTCCCAGAATTTTGGCATCTCGGTACCTATGAAGGTGAATAATAAAAAGAAAAAAAAAAGAAAGGAAAATCCTTTCATTTATTCTTTTTTTATTTTTTATTTTTTTTCTAAATAACGAGTGTTATTTGTGGGGTTTAGCTTTTTGGTAGTTAAGGAACTTAAAAACACTCATAATTCACGTTTCTCGTAATGTCCTTACGTTTCCCAAACATAAGGTTTTTTGCATATATTTAAACGTTTTTTATAGATAACATTATCAAAAACATTCAAAATACATGTTTTTGGTATTGTTATTCTGTTTCTCCATAAAGTTTGTTTTCCATGCGTTTTAGCAGTTTGGTATGTAAGGAGCTCAAAAACACATATTGGCAAAATCTTGGCAAAAGTTGGTTTTATTCCCATGTAATGTGATTGCCCTGCATTTTAGTACATTTCCTAACACGCTCAAAAACAATTAAGACACTTCTGGTAATGTCATTTTTTTTCACTCATAAAGCTAGTTTCGCAGTCTATTTTGGGTATTGCTAACTAGGAATATGAAAAACACTCAAAATACAGGCATTTGCTAAGGTTGTTCTGTTTCTCAATTAAGATTGTTATTCATGAGTTTCAGGATTTTGGTATCTAAGAAACTTCTTTATATACACGAATTTTTGCGTTTTTCTACGTAAAACACTGAGAAGATACATTTTCAGTAATTTTGTTTTGGATTCCCATATAGAGTGAGTTCCTTATTATTTATCGTTTTGGTGCCTAACATGCTGAAAAACACTCAAAAGACAGATTTCTGGTAAGGTCGTTTAATTTCCTCATATAGGAAGTTTTGCATGCACTTTAGGGTTTGGTACATAACAGTCCGAAAAAAAAGCTAAAATTAACTTTTTAGATAATATTCTTTTGTTCATATAATTTTCTTGAATTTTCCCAGAATTTTGGCATCTCGGTGCCTATGAAGATGAAATTTTTCTTTTCTAAATAAAGAGTGTTATTTGTGGATTTTAGCTTTTTGGTACTTAAGGAACTTAAAAAAAAAACACTCAAAATACACCTTTCTCGTAATGTCCTTTTCTTTCCCAAACATAATATTCTTTGCATGTATTTAACCGTTTTTATAGATAACATGATAAAAAAAACACCCAAATTACATGTTTTTGGTAATGTTATTCTGTTTTTCCATAAAGTTTGTTTCGCATGCGTTTTAGCGGTTTGGTATATAAGGAGCTGAAAAACATTTAAAGGCAAGCTCTTGGTAAAAATTGGTTTTATTCCAATGAAAATTGATTGCCCTGTTTTTTAGTGCTTTATTACCTATCACGCTCAAAAACACTCGAAAGACATTTTTCTGGAAATGTCATGTTTTCCCACATAAATCTGGTTTCGCATGAAATTTGGGTTTCTGGTAACGAAGAATATGTAAAACACTCAAATTACACGAATTTGGTAAGGTTATTCTGTTTCTCAATAATACGAGTGTTATTCATGATTTTCAGCATTTTGGTATCTAGGAAACTTCTCCATATACACGAGTTTTTGCGTTTTTTGCCTTGTTGTTCTTTTGAACTATAATACACTCATTATACACTTTTCTTGCAATGTCCCTTTGTTTCCAAATATAGAGTGCTTTATATCAATTTTAGCGTTTTTTTGTAGGTAACAAGCTCAAAAACACTCAAAATATACCTTTTTGGTAATGTTTTTTTTCTATTTCTTGATATTGGTTGATTTGCATCCAGTTTAGGGTTTTTCTACTTAAAAAATTTGGAAGACACGTTTTCAGTAATTTTGTTTTGGATTCCCATATAAACTGGGTTCCTTATTATTTATCATTTTGGTGCCTAACATGCTGAAAAACACTCAAAAGACAGAGTTCTCGTAAGATCGTTTAGTTTCCTTATATAGGAGGCTTTTGCATGCAGTTTAGGGTTTGGTAAATAATAGTCCGAAAAAAAAGCTAAATCAACTTTTTTTGATAATATTCTTTTATCATATAGACTAATTGCCTTCAATTTTCCCAGAATTTTGGCATTTCGGGACTTATGAAGATGAATAACAAAAAGAAAAAAAAATGCTATTTTTTAAATTTTTTAATTTATTTTTTTTCTAAATAAAAACTGGGTTGTAGGTTTTTGGTACCTAACAAACTAAAAAAACACTCATAATATACGTTTCTCGTAATGTCCTTTTGTTTCCCAAACATAAAGTTCTTTTCATGTATTAAAGCGTTTTTATAGGTAACATGATAAAAAAACACTCCAAATACATGTTTTTGGTAATTTTATTCTGTTTCTCCATGAAGTTTGCTTTGCATGCGTTTTAGCGATTTAGTATATAAGGAGCTCAAAAACATTTAAAGGCAAGTTCTTGATTAAAATTGGTTTTATTTAAATGTAATGTGATTGCTCTGCTTTTTAGTGCTTTATTGCCTATCAGGCTCAAAAACACTCAAAAGACATTTTTCTGGTAATGTCATTTTTTTCTCACATAAAGCTGCTTTCGCATGCAATTTGGGGTTTTGGTAACTAAGAATGTGAAAAGCTCTCAAAATACACTCATTTAGTAAGGTTTTTCTTTTTCTGAATTAGGAATGTTATTTCATGAGTTTTAGCAATTTGGTATGTAAGAAACTTCTCTATATACACGAGTTTTTGCGTTTTT
The DNA here is from genome assembly GCF_035594125.1 of Scylla paramamosain. Classification (NCBI taxonomy): domain Eukaryota; kingdom Metazoa; phylum Arthropoda; class Malacostraca; order Decapoda; family Portunidae; genus Scylla; species Scylla paramamosain. The sequence continues at coordinate 8,286,457 of NC_087189.1, read as the reverse complement.
TGTCTTGTGGTTCTTGTCAAACTATAAAACAATCATTATGCACGTTTCTCTAAATGTTCTTTTGCTTCTCAATATAGAGTGCTTTTATATCCATTTACGGGTTTTTGTAGGTAAAAAGCTCAAAAAAACTTTTTGGTAATGTTATTCTATTTTTTCATATTCGTTGATTTGCATCCGTTTTAGCCTTTTTTCTACGTAAAACACTGAAAGGACACGTTTTCAGTAATTTTGTTTTGGATTCACATATTGACTGACTTCCATATTATTTATCAGTTTGGTGCCTAACATGCTGAAAAACGCTGAAAAGACAGGTTTCTGGTAAAGTCGTTTAATTTCCTCATATAGGTGGCTTTGCATGCACTTTAGGGTTTGGTAAATAACAATCCGAAAAAAGCTATTATTAACTTTTTTATAATGTTTTTTTTCCCACATAAATTCCCTGAATTTGGCAGAATTTTGGCATCTCGGTACTAATGAAAATCAATAAAAAAAATGCTATTTTTATATTTATTTTTTTTTTTCTCTTTAAAGAGTGTTATTTGTGGGTTTTAACGTTTTAATACTTAAGGAACTTAAAAACAGTCATAATACACGTTTCTCGTAATGTCCTTTCGTTTCCCAAAGATAGGGTTCTTTGCATGTATTTAAGCGTTTTCATACGTAACAGATCAAAAACACTGAAAATTCATGTTTTTCGTAATGTTATTTTGTTTCTCCATAAAGAGTGTTTTGCATGCATTTTAGCATTTTGGTATGTAAGGAGCTGAAAAACACTTACAGACAAGTTCTTGGTAAATGTTGGTTTTATTCCCATGTAATATCATTGCCCTGCTTTTTTGTGCTTTATTGCCTAGCACGCTCAAAAACACTCAAAAGACACTTTTTTTTCTGGTAATGTCATTTATTTCCCATATAAAGCTAGTTTCACCTATAATTTCGGGTTTTGGTAAGTAAGAATGTGAAAAACACCCAAAATACACGCATTTGGTAAAGTTGTTCTGTTTCTCAATTAAGAGTGTTATTCATGAATTTCAGCATTTTGGAATCTAAGAAACATCTCCATATACACGAGTTTTTGCTTGTTTTGCCTTGTGATTCTTGTGAAACTATAAAACACGCATTATGAACGTTTATCGTAATGTCCTTTTGTTTCCCAATATGGAGAGATTTGCATCCATTTTCGCTCAAAAACACAAAAAATATCTTTTTGGTAATATTATTCTATTTCATGATATTGGTTGATTTGCATTCGTTTTAGCGTTTTTCTACGTAAAACACTGAAAAGACACGTTTTCAGTAACTTTATTTTGGATTCCCATACAGAGTGACTTCCATATTATTTATTGTTTTGGTGCCTAACATACTGAAAAACAGGCAAAAGACAGGTTTCAGGTAAAGTTGTTTAATCTCCCCATATAGGTGGCTCTACATGCACTTTAGGGTTAGGTATATAACGGTCTGAAAAAAAGCTAAAATTAACTTTTTTGACATTCTTTTTTCACATAATTTCCCTGAATTTTGCCATCTCAGAATTTTGCCATCAGAATTTTGGCATCTCGGTAACTATGAAGATCAATAACAAAAAATAAAATGCTATTTTTTCATTTATTTATTTATTTTTTTCTCTATAAAGAGATGTTATTTGTGGGATTAAGCTTTTTGGTACTTAAGGAACGTAAAAACACTCATAATACTCGTTTCTCGTAATGTCCTTTGCATGTATTTAAGCGTTTTTATAGGTAACATGATCAAAAACACTCAAAATATACCTTTTTGGTAATGTTATTCTATTTTTTCATATTGGTTGGTTTCCATCTGCTTTAGTGTTTTTCTACGTAAAACACATAAAAGAAACGTTTTCTGTAATTTTGTTTTGGTTTTCCATGTTATTTATCGTTTTGATGCCTAAAATGCTGAAAAACACTCAAAAGACAGGTTTCTTGTAAAGTCGTTTAATTTCCCCATATAGGTGGCTTTGCATACACTTTAGCGTTTGGTACATAACAGTCCGAAAAAAAAAGCTAAAATTAACCTTTTTCATAATATTTTTTTCACGTAATTTTCCTGAATTTTGCCAGAATTTTGGCATCTCGGTACCTATGAAGATCAATAAAAAAAATGTTATTTTTTCTTTTTTTCTTTTTTTCTTTTTCTTTTTTTTTCGTTATTTGTGGGTTTTAGCTTTTTGGTACTTAAGGAACTTATAAACACTCATAATACACATTCCTCGTAATGTCCTTTCATTCCCAAACATAGGGTTCTTTGCATGTATTTAAGCGTTTTTATTGGTAACAAGCTCAAAAACACTCAAAATACATGTTTTTGATGATGTTATTCTGTTTTTCCATAAAGGGTAAGTAAGGAGCTCAAAAAAAACTTAAAGGCAAATTCTTGGTAAAAGTTGGTTATATTTCCATGTAATGTGATTGCCCTGCTTTTTAGTGCTCTATTGCCTAACACGCTGAAAAACACTAAAAAGACACTTTTCTAGTAATTTCATTTTTTCTCCACAGTTTCGCATGTAATTTGGGGTTGGACCACTAAGAATGTGAAAAAACACTCAAAATACACTCATTTCCTAAGATTGTTCTGTTTCTGAATTAAGAGTGTTATTCATGAGTTTCAGCATTTTGGTATCTATGAAACTTCTCCATATATACGAGTTTTTGCATTTTTTGCCTTATGGTTCTTGATAACTATTAAAACATTTATTATACAATTTTCTTGTAATATCCTTTTGTTTCCCAATATAGACTGCTTTGCATTCATTTTTGCTTTTTTTTTGTAGGTAACCAGCTGAAAAACACTCAACTTTTTTGTAATGTTATTCTATTTCTTAATATTGGTTGGTTTGGATCCGTTTTAGCGTTCTACGCTAAAACTGAAAAGACACGTTTTCAGTAATATTGTTGAAATTGCTGAAAACACCCAAAGACACGGTTCTTGTAAAGCCGTGTAATTTCCCCATATAGGTGGCTTTGCATGCACTTCTGGGTTTCGTACATAACTCCAGATAAAGCTAAAATTTTTTTTTTTTTGTTTTTTTTTCACATAATTTCCCTGAATTTTCTCAGAATTTTGGCATCTCGGTACCTATGAAGATGAATAACAAAAAAAATAATTTTTTTTCAATTATTTTTTTCTCTATAAAGAGTGTTATTTGTGGGTTTTAGATTTTTGGTACTTAAGGAACTTAAAAATACTCATAATTCACGATTTTCGGTATGTCCTTTCGTTTCACAAACATAGGGTTCTTTGCATGTTTTTAAGCGATTTTATAGGTAACATAATCAAAAACACTCAAAATACATGTTTTTGGTAATGTTATTCTGTTTCTCCATAAAGGTTGTTTTGCATGCGTTTAGCGTTTTGGTATGTAAGGAGTTAAAAAACACTTAAAGGCAAATTCTTCGTAAAATTTGGTTTTATTCCAATGTAATGTGATTGTTCTGCTTTTTAGTGTTTTGTTGCATATAACGCTCAAAAACACTCAAAAGGCACTTTTCTGGTAAAGTCATTTATTTCCCAAATAAAGCTAGTTTCGCATGTAATTTGGGATTTTCGTAACTAAGAATGTGAAAAACACTCAAAATACACACTTTGGTAAGGTAGTTCTGTTTTTCAATTAAAAGTGTTATTCATGAGTTTTAGCGCTTTGCTATGTAAGAAACTTCTATATATACACGAGTTTTTGCGTTTTTTGCCTTTTGGTTCTTGTGAAACTATAAAACACTCATTATACACGTTTTTCGTAATGTCCTTTTTCTTCCCAATATAGAGTGTTTTCCATCCATTTGCGCGTTTTTTGTAGGTTAAAAGCTCAAAAACACTTTTTGGTAATGTTATTCTATTTCTTTATATTTGCTGGTTTGCATCCGTTTTAGCGTTTTTTCTACGTAGAACACTGAAAAGACACGTTTTCAGTAATTTTATTATGGATTTACATATTGACTGACTTCCATATTACTTATCGTTTGGGTGCCTAACATGCTGAAAAACATTGAAAAGACAGGTTTCTGGTAAAGTCGTTTAATTTCCTTATATAGGTGGCATGCACTTTAGAGTTTTGGTACATAAAAATTCGAAAAAGAGCTATAATTAACTTTTTTGATAACTTTCTTTTTTTCCACATAAATTCTTTTAATTTTGGCAGAATTTTGGCATCTTGGTACCTATGAAAATCAATATAAAAAAAAAGCTATTTTTATTTATTGATTTATTTTTTTCTTTATAAAGAGTGCTTTTTGTGGGTTTTAACGTTTTGGTACTTAAGGAACTTAAAAACGGTCCTAATACACCTTTCTCGTAATGTCCTTTCGTTTCCCAAACATAGGGTTCTTTGCATGTATTTAAGCGTTTTTATAGGTAACATGATCAAAAACACTTAAAACACATGTTTTTAGTAATGTTATTCTGCATCTCCATCATGGAGTTTTTTGCATCCGTTTTAGCGTTTTGGTTTGTAAGGAGGTCAAAGACACTTCAAGGCAAGTTCTTGGTAAAAGTTGGTTTTATTCCCATGTAAAGTGATTGCCCTGTTTTTTTTTTTTTTTTGTGATTTATTGCCTAACACGCTCAAAAACACTCAAAAGACACTTCTGGTAACGTCATTTTTTTTCCAACATAGTTTCGCGTGCTATTTGGGGTTTTGCTAAGAATAAGAAAAAAAATACTCAAAATACACGCATTTGGTAAGATTCTTCTGTTTCTCCATTAATATCGTTTTTCAAGAGTTTCAGCATTTTAGTATCTAAGAAACTTCCTAATATACACGAGTTTTTGCGTTTTTTGCCTTGTGGTTCTTGTGAATCACAAGTTCTTTTGCTCAAAAATAATAAGACACTTATTATACACGTTTCTCGTAGTGTCCTTTTGTTTCCCAATAGGGAGTGCTTTCCATCCTTTTTCGCGTTTTTTCTAGGTAACAAGCTCAAAAACACTCAAAATGTACCTTTTTGGTAATGTTATTTTATTTCTTCTTATTGGTTGGTTTGCATCCGTTTTAGCGTTTTTCTACGTGAAACACCGAAAAGACACGTTTTCAGTAATTTTGTTTTAGATTCCCATATAGAGTGTCTTGCATGTTATTTACCGTTATGGTGCCTAACAAGCTGAAAAACACTCATAAGACAGTTTTCTGGCAAAGACGTTTAATTTCCCCATATAGGTGGCTTTGCATGCACTTTAGGGTTTGGTACATAACAGTACGAAAAAGAAGATAAAATTAACCTTTTTGATAATTGACTCATAATTTCCTGAATTTTGCCGAAATTTTGGCATCTCGGTACCTGTGAAGATGAAAAAGAAAGAAAAAAAATATCGTATTTTTTTTTATTTATTTTTTGTCTCAGTAAAGAGTGTTATTTGTGGCTTTTAGCTTTTTGGTAAATAATGATCTTAAAAACATTCCTAACACACGTTTCTCGCAATGTCCTTTTATTTTCAAAAAAAAGGGTTCTTTGCATGTATTTAAGCGTTTTTATTGGTAACATGATCAAAAACACTCAAAATATATGTTTTTGGTAATGCTATTCTCTTTCTCCATAAAGTGTGTTTTGCATGCGTTTTAGCGTTTTGGTATATAAGGAGCTCAAAACACTTAAAGGCAAGTTCTTGGTAAAAATTGATTTTATTGCCATGTAAAGTGATTTCCCTGTTTTTTAGTGCTTTATTGCCTATCACGCTCAAAAACACTCAAAAGACACTTTTCTGGTAATGATATTTTTTCCCTGGTTTCGCATGCAATTTGGGATTTTGGTAACTAAGAATGTGAAAAGCACTCAAAATACACGCATTTAGTAAAGTTCTTCTGTTTCTCAAGTAAGAGTGTTATTCGGGAGTTTCAGCATTTTGGTATCTAGGAAACTTCTCCATATACAAGAGTTTTTGCGTTTTTTGCCTTGTGGTTCTTTTAAACTATAAAATATTCATTATACACTTTTCTCGCAATGTCCCTTTCTTTTCCAATATAGAGTGCTTTGTATCAATTTTCGCGTTTTTTTTTTTGTAGGTAACAACCTCTAAAACACTCAAAATATACCTTTTTGGTAATGTTTTTCTACTTCTTGATATTGGTAGGTTTCCATCCGTTTTAGCGTTTTTCTACGTAAAACACTGAGAAGACACGTTTTCAGTAATTTTGTTTTGGTTTGCCATATAGAGTGAGTTCCGTATTATTTATCGTTTTGGTGCCTAACATGCTGAAAAACACTCAAAACACAGATTTCTGGTAAGGTCGTTTAATTTCCTCATATGGGAGGCTTAGTGCACTTTAGTGTTATGTACATAACAGTCCGAAAAAAAAGCTTATATCAACTTTTTTTTTTTAATATTCTTTTATCATATAATTGCCCTAATTTTTCCCAGAATTTTGGCATCTCGGTACCTCTGAACGTGAATAACAAAAAAAAAAGAAAAGAAAAACATTTTATTTATTTATTTTTTTATTTTTTATTTTTTTTTTCTAAATAACGAGTGTTATTTGTGGGTTTTAGCTTTTTGGAAGTTAAGGAACTTAAAAACACTCATAATACACGTTTCTCGTAATGTCCTTACGTTTCCCAAACATAAGGTTCTTTGCATGTATTTAAGCGTTTTTATAGATAACATTATCAAAAACACTCAAAATACATCTTTTTGGTAATGTTATTCTAGTTCTCCATAAAGTTTGTTTTCCATGCGTATTAGCGGTTTGGTATGTAAGAAGCTCAAAAACATATATTGGCAAGTTCTTGGTAAAAGTTGGTTTTATTACCATGTAATGTGATTGCCCTGCTTTTTAGTACTTCTTTGCCTAACACGCTCAAAAACAATTAAAAGACACTTCTGGTAATGTCATTTTTTTCTCTCATAAAGCTAGTTTCACATGCTATTTTGGGTATTGCTAACCAGGAATATGAAAAACACTCAAAATACAGGCATTTCCTAAGGTTGTTCTGTTTCTCAATTAATATTGTTATTCATAAGTTTCAGCATTTTGGTATCTAAGTAACTTCTTTATATACACGAGTTTTTGTGTTTTTCTACGTAAAACACTGAGAAGATACATTTTCAGTAATTTTGTTTTGGATTCCCATATAGATTGAGTTCCTTATTATTTATCGTTTTGGTGCCTAACATGCTGAAAAACACTCAAAAGACAGATTTCTGGTAATGTCGTTTAATTTCCTCATATAGGAGGCTTTGCATGCACTTTAGGGTTTGGTACATAACAGTCCGAAAAAAAAGCTAAAATTAACTTTTTTGATAATATTCTTTTGTTCATATAATTTTCCTGAATTTTCCCAGAATTTTGGCATCTCGGTACCAATGAAGATGGAAAAAAAAATTCCTATTTTTTTTTTTTTTTTTTTTCTAAATGAAGAGTGTTATTTGTGGGTTTTAGCTTTTGGTACTTAAGGAACTTAAAAAAAACACTCATAATACACGTTTCTCGTAATGTCCTTTTGTTTCCCAAACATAATGTTCTTTCCATGTATTTAAGCATTTTTATAGATAACATGATAAAAAAAAAACACCCAAATTACATGTTTTTGGTAATGTTATTCTGTTTCTCCATAAAGTTTGTTTTGCATGCGTTTTAGCGATTTCGTATATAAGGAGCTCAAAAACATTTAAGGGCAAGTTCTTGGTAAAAATTGGTTTTATTCCAATGAAAAGTGATTGCCCTTCCTTTTTGTACTTTATTGCCTATCACGCTCAAAAACACTCAAAAGACATTTTTTCTGGACATGTCATGTTTTCCCAAATAAATCTTTTTTCGCATGAAGTTTGGGTTTTTGGTAACTAAAAATATGAAAAACACTCAAAATACACGAATTTGGTAAGGATGTTCTGTTTCTCAATTAAGAGTGTTATTCATGAGTTTCAACATTTTGGTACCTAGGAAAGTTCTCCATATACACGAGTTTTTGCGTTTTTTGCTGTGTTGTTCTTTTGAACTATAATACACCCATTATACACTTTTCTCGCAATGTCCCTTTGTTTCCCAATATAGAGTGCTTTGTATTAATTTTAGCGTTTATTTTTTGTAGGTAACAAGCTCAAAAATACTCAAAATATACCTTTTTGGTAATGTTTTTTTTCTATTTCTTGATATTAGTTGGGTTGCATCCATTTTAGCGTTTTTCTACGTAAAACACTGGGAACACACGTTTTCAGTAATTTTGTTTTGGATTCCCATATAAAGTGAGTTCCTTATTATTTATCATTTTGGTGCCTGATATGCTGAAAAACACTCAAAAGACAGATTTCTAGTAAGATCGTTTAATTTCCTCACATAAAAGGCTTTGCATGCAGTTTAGGGTTTGGTACATAACAGTCCGTAAAAAAGCTAAAATCAACTTTTTTGATAATATTCTCTTATCATATAATTGTTTTGAATTTTCCCAGAATCTTGGCATTTCGGTACCTATGAAGATGAATAACAAAAAAAAAAAAATTCCTATTTTTTATTTTTTTTATATATTCATTTATTTTTCTAAATAAAGAGTGGGTTTTAGGTTTTTGGTACTTAACAAACTTAAAAACACTCATAATATACGTTTCTCGTAGTGTCCTTTTGTTTCCCAAACATAAGGTTCTTTTCATATATTTAAGCGTTTTTATAGATAACATGATCAAAAACACTCAAAATACATGTTTTTGGTAATTTCATTCTGTTTCTCCATAAAGTTTGTTTTACATGCGTTTTAGCGGTTTAGTATATAAGGAGCACAAAAACACTTGAAGGCAAGTTTTTGATAAAATTTGGTTTTATTCAAATGTAATGTGATTGCCCTGCTTTTTAGTGCTTTATTGCCTATCACGCTCAAAAACACTCAAAAGACATTTTTCTCGTAATGTCATTTTTTTCTCACATAAAGCTGGTTTTCCATGCAATTTGGGGTTTTGGTAACTAAGAATGTGAAAAGCTCTCAAAATACACGCATTTAGTAAGGTTGTTCTGTTTCTCAATTAGGAATGTTATTCATGAGTTTCAGCATTTTGGTATGTAAGAAACTTCTCCATATCCACAAGTTTTTGCATTTTTTGCCTTTTGGTTCTTTGAACTATAAAACACTCATTATATACTTTTCTTGCAATGTCCTTTTATTTCCTAATATAGAGTGCTTTGCATCAATTTTTTGCGTTTTTTGTAGGTAATAGGCTCAAAAACACTCAAAATATACCTTTTTGGTAATGTTTTTTCTATTTTTTTATATTGGTTGGTTTGCATCCGTTTTAGCGTTTTCCTACGTAAAACACTGTGAAGACATGTTTTCAGTAGTTTATTTTGGATTCCCATATAGAGTGAGTTACTTATTTATTTATCGTTTTGGTGCATAACATTCTGAAAAACACTCAAAAGACATTTTTTTTAAGGTTGTTTAATTTCCTCATATAGGAGGTTTTGCATGCACTTTAGGGTTTGGTACATAACAGTTCGAAAAAAAAAGCTGAAATTAACTTTTTTGATAATATTCTTTTATCACATAATTGCTCTGAATTTTCCCAGAATTTTGGCATCTCGGTACCTATGAATATGAATAACAAAAAAAAAAAAAATCCTATTTATTTTATTTTTTTATTTTTTTATTTTTTTTTTCTAAATAAAGAGTGTTATTTGTGGGTTTTAGCTTTTTTGGTACTTAAGGAACATAAAAAAACACTCATAATACACGTTTCTCGTAATGTCCTTTTGTTTCCCAAACATAATGTTCTTTGCATGTACTTCAGCGTTTTTATACATAACATGATCAAAAACACTCAAAATACATATTTTTGGTAATGTTATTCTGTTTCTCCATAAAGTTTGTTTTGCATGCGTTTTTAGCGGTTTGGTATATAAGGGGTTAATAAACACTTCAAGGAAAATTCTTCGAAAAAGTTGGTTTTATTCCCATGTAATGTGATCGTTCAGCTTTTTAGTGCTTTGTTGCATATCACGCTGAAAAACACTCAAAAGACACTTTTCTGGTAATGTCATTTTTTTTCCCAAATGATGCTAGTTTCGGATGCAATTTGGCATTTTCGTAACTAAGAATGTGAAAAACACTCAAAATACACAATTTGGTAAGGTAGTTCTGTTTATTGATTAAAAGTGTTATTCATGCATTTATTCATTTTGGTATGTAAGAAATTTCTCTATATACACGAGTTTTTGAGTTTATTGCCTTGTGGTTCTTTTAAAACTTTCAAACACTCATTATACACGTTTTTCGTAATGTCCTTTTGTTTCCTAATATAGCTATAGTGCTTTACATCCATTTTTGCATTTTTTGTAGGTAACAAGCTCAAAAACACTCAAAATATATCTTTTTGATAATGTTATTCTATTTCTTCATATAGGATGGTTTGTATCCACTTTAGCGTTTTTCTAAGTAAAACACTGAAAAGACACGTTTTCAGTAATTTTATTTTGGATTCACATATTGACTGACTTCCATATTGTTTATCGTTTTGGTGCCTAACATGCTGAAAAACACTAAAAAAGACAGGTTTCTGGTAAAGTATTTTAACTTCCTTATATAGGTGGCTTTGCATGCACTTTAGGGTATGGTACATAACAATCCGAAAAAAAAGCTATAATCAACTTTTATGATAATATTCTTTTTTCCACATAAATTCCCTGTATTTTGGCAGAATTTTAGCATCTCGGTACCTATGAAGATGAATAACCAAAAAAAAAAATCCCATTTTTTTTTTTTTTTTATTTATTATTATTTTTTTTTTTTTCTAAAGATTGTTATTTGTTGGTTTTAGCTTTTTGGTACTGAAGTAACTTAAAAATCACTCATAATACACGTTTCTTGTAATGTTCTTTCGTTTCCTAAACATAAGGTTCTTTGCATGTATTTAAGCGTTTTTATAGATAACATGATCAAAAACACTCAAAATACATGTATTTGGTAATGTTATTCTGTTTCTCCATAAAATGTATTTTCCATGCGTTTTAGCGTTTTGGTATGTAACGAGCTCAAAAACACTTAAAGGTAAGTTCTTCGTAAAATTTGGTTTTATTCCCATGTAATGTGATTGCCCTGGCTTTTAAGGCTTTATTGCCTAACACGCTCACAAACACTGAAAAGACATGCAAAGCATGCAAATATGAGAAAATTAAAGACCTTACCAGAAATCTGTCTTTTGAGTGTTTTTTCAGCATGTTAGACACCAAAACGATAAATAATAAGGAACTCACTCTATGTGGGAATCCAAGAGAAAATTACTGAAAACGTGTCTTCTCAGTGTTTTTTTCGTAGAAAAACGCTAAAACTGATATAAATCAACCAATATCAAGAAGCAGAAAAACATTACCAAAAATGTATATTTTGAGTGTTTTTGAGCTTGTTACCTACAAAAAAACGCGAAAATTGATACAAGGAAAGGAAAGGAAAGAGAAAAGGAAAGAAAAGAAAGAGGAAAGAAAAGGACATTGCGAGAAAAGTGTATAATGAATGTTTTATAGTTCAAAAAAACCACAAGGCAAAAAACGTAAAAACTCGTGTATATGGAGAAGTTTCCTATATACGAAAATGCTGAAACTCATGAATAATACTCTAAATTGAGAAACAGGGCAACCTTACTAAATGCGTGTCAAAAACACTAAAAGGCAAGTTTTTCGTAAAAGTTGGTTTTATTCCCCTGTAATGTGATTGCCCTACTTTTTAGTGCTTTATTGCCTAACACGCTCAAACACACTCAAAGACACTTTTCTGGTAATGTCATTTTTTTCCCACATAAAGCTAGTTTCGCATGGAATTTGGGGTTTTGGTAACTAAGAATGTAAAAAAAACACTCAAAATACAAGCATTTAGTAAGATTGTTCTGTTTCTTGATTAAGAGTGTTATTCATGAGTTTCAGTATTTCGGTATCTTAGAAAATTCTCCATACAGTAGAGTGTTTGCGTTTTTTGCCTTGTGATTCTGGTGAAACTATGAAACACTCATTATACACGTTTCTCGTTATGTCCTTTTTTTTCTTATATAGAGTGTTTTGCATCCATTTTCGCGTTTTTTTTTTTTTTATGTAACAAGCTAAAAAACACACAAAATCTACGTAAATCTTTTAAAAGACACGTTTTCAGTAATTTCCTTTTGAATTTCCATATAGAGTGACTTTCATATTATTTATAGTTTTGGTGCCTAACATGCAGAAAAACACTCAAAAGACAGGTTTCTTGTAAAGTCGTTAAATTTTTTCAGATAGGTGGCTTTCCATACACTTTATGGTTTGGAACATAACTCCGAAAAAAAAGGTAAAATTAACTTTTTTGATAATGTTTTTTCCACATAATTTCCCTGAATTTTGGAAGAATTTTGGCACCTTGGTACCTATGAACATCAATAACAAAAAAATAAAAATGCTATTTTTTTATTTATTATTTTTTTTCTCTGTAAAGAGTGTTATTTGTAGGTTTTAACGTTTTGGTACTTAAGGAACTTAAAAACATTCATAATACACATATCTCGTAATGTCCTTTCGTTTCCCAAATATGGGGATCTTTGCATGTATTTAAGCGTTTTTATAGGTAACATGATAAAAAAAACTCAAAACACTTGTTTTTGGTAATGTTATTCTGCTTCTCTATAAAGGAGTGTTTTACATGCGTTTTAGCAATTTGGTATGTGAGCTGAAAAACACTTCAAGGCAAGTTCTTGGTAAAAGTTGGTTTTATTCCAATGTAATATGATTGCCCTGCTTTTCAGTGCTTTATTGCCTAACACGCTCAAAAACACTGAAAAGATACTTCTAGTAATGTCATTTTTTCCCACATAAAACTAGTTTCGCATGCTATTTAGGGTTTTGCGAAGAATGTGAAAAAACACTCAAAATACATGCATTTGGTAATGTTGTTGTGTTTCTTAATTAAGATTGTTATTCATGAGTTTCAGCATTTTGTTATCTAAGAAACTTCTTTATATACACGAGTTTTTGCGTTTTTTGCGTTGTGGTTCATGTGAATCAAAAGTTCTTTTGCCCGAAGATAATAAGACACTCATTATACATGTTTCTCATTATGTCCTTCTCTTTCCCAATAGGGAGTGCTTTGCATCCATTTTCGCGTTTTTTGTTGGTAACAAGATCAAAAACACTCAAATTATACCTCTTTGGTAATGTTATTGTATTTCTTAATATTAGTTGGTTCTCATCTGTTTTAGTTTTTTTCTACGTAAAACACCGAAATGACACGTTTTCAGTAATTTTGTTTTCCATTCTCAAAGAATATTGCCAGAATTTTGGCATCTTAGTACCTATAAAGATGAATAACAAAAAAAAAAAAAAATTTCTCTATAAAGAGTGTTACTGGTGAGTTTTAGCTTTTTTCGTACTTAAGGAACTTAAAAAACACCCATAATACACGTTTCTCGTAATGTCCTTTCGTTTCCCAAAAAATAGGGTTCTTTGCATGTATTTAAGCGTTTTTATTGGTAACATGATCAAAAACCCTCAAAATACATGTTTTTGGTAATGTTCTTCTGTTTCACCATCAAGTGTATTTTTCATGCGTTTTAGTGTTTTGGTATATAAGGAGCTCAAAAACACTTAAAGGCAAGTTCTTGTTTAAAATTGATTTTATTCCAATGTAATGTGTTTGCTCTGCTTTTTAGTGCTTTATTGCCTAACACGCTCAAAAACACTCAAAAGACATTTTTTCTGGTAATATCATTTTTTTCCCACATAAAGCTGGTTTCGCATGCAATTTGGGGTTTTGGTAACTAAGAATGTGAAAAGCACTCTAAATTAACGCATTTAGTAAGATAGTTCTGTTTCTCAATTAAGAGTGTTGCTCCAGAGTTTCAGCATTTTAGAATATAAGAAACTTCTTTATATGCACGAGTTTTTGCGTTTTTTGCCTTGTAGTTCTTGTGAAACTATAAAACATTCATTATACACATTTCTCGTAATGTCCTTTTCCATCCCAATATAGAGTGCTTTCCATCCATTTTCGCGTTTTTTGTAGATAAGAATTTCAAAAACACTGAAAATATACCTTTTTGTTAATGTTATTTCATTTCTTCATATTGGTTGGTTTGCATCCGTTTTAGCGTTTTTCTACGTAAAACACCGAAAAGACATGTTTTTAGTAATTTTGTTTTGGATTATCATATATATTGACTTCCATGTTATTTATCGTGTTGGTTCCTAAGATGCTGAAAAAAACTCATAAGACCGTTTACTGGCAAAGACGTTTAATTTCCCCTTATAGGTGGCTTTGCATGCACTTTAGGGGTTTTGTACATACCAGTCCAAAAAAAAAGCTAAATTTAACTTTTTTGAAATTATTCTTATTTCACATAATTTCCTGAATTTTGCCCGAATTTTGGCATATCGGTACCTGTGAAGATGAATAAGAAAGAAAAAAAAATATCGTATCTTTTTATTTATTTATTGTTTCTCAAGAAAGAGTGTTATTTGTGGCTTTTAGCTTTTTGGTAATTAATAAACTTAAAAACACAAATAATACACGTTTCTCGTAATCTCCATTCGTTTCTGAAAAATAGTGTTCTTTGCATGTATTTAAGCGTTTTTATTGGTAACATGATCAAAAACACTCAAAATACATGTTTTTGGTAGTGTTATTCTGTTTCACCATAAAGTGTGTTTTGTATTCGTTTTAGTGTTTTGGTATATAAGGACCTGAAAAACACTTAAAGGCAAGTTCTTGGTAAAAATTCCTTTTACTCCAATGTAATGTGAATCCCCTCGTTTTTAGTACTTTATTGCCTATCACGCTCAAAAATACTCAAAAGACACTTTTCTAGTAAAATCTTTTTTATTTCCACAATCTATTTTTGCATGCAATTTGGGGTTTTGGTAGCTAAGAATGTTAAAAGCACTCAAAATATATGCATTTATTAAGGTTGTTCTTTTTCTCAATTAAGAGTTTTAGCATTTTGTTATCTAGGAAACCTCTCCATATACACGAGAGTTTTAGCATTTTGGTATCTAGGAAACCTCTCCATATACACGAGATTTTGCGTTTTTTGCCTTGTGGTTCTTTTGAACTATAAAACATTCATTATACACTTTTCTTGCAATGTCCTTTTGTTTCCCAATATAGAGTGCTTTGCATCAATTTTCGCGTTTTTTTTGTAGGTAACCAGCTCAAAAACACTCAAAATATACCTTTTTAGTAACGTTTTTCTATTTCGTGATATTGGTTGCTTTGCATTCGTTTTAGCGTTTTTCTACGTAAAACACTGAGAAGACACGTTTTCAGTAACTTTGTTTTGGATTCCCATATAGAGTGAGTTCTTTATTATTTATCGTGTTGGTGCCTAACATGCTAAAAAAAACACTCAAAACACAGATTTCTGGTAAGGTCGTTTAATTTCCTTATATAGGAGGTTTTGCATGCACTTTAGGGTTTGGTACATAGCAGTCCGAAAAAAAAAAATGCTGAAATTAACTTTTTTGATAATATTGTTTTTTTTTTGTTTTTTTGATAATATTGACTGCCCTGAATTTTCCCAGAATTTTGGCATCTCGGTACCTATGACGATGAATAAAAAAAAAAAAATTCCTATTTTTTTATTTTTTTTATTTTTTATTTTTTTTTTAAATAAAGAGTATTTGTGGGTTTTAGCTTTTTGGTACTTAAGGAACTTAAAAAAACACTCATAATACACGTTTCTCGTAATGTCCTTTTCTTTCCCAAACATAATGCTCTTTGCATGTATTTAAGCGTTCTTATAGATAACATGATCAAAAGCACTGAAAATACATGTATTTGGTAATGTTATTCTCTTTCTCCATAAAGTGTGTTTTCCATGCGTTTTAACAGTTTTGTATATAAGGGGCTCAAAAACACATAAAGGCAAGTTTTTGGTATAAATTGGTGTTATTCCAATGTAATATGATTGCCCTACTTTTTAGTGCTTTATTGCCTATCACGCTCAAAAACACTTAAAAGACAATTTTCTGATAATGTCATTTTTTTCTCACATAAAGGTGGTTTGGCATGCAATTTGGGGTTTTGGTAACTAAGAATGTGAAAAGCACTCAAAATACACGCATTTAGTAAGTTTTTTTTTTTTTTTTTTTTAATTAAGAGTGTTATTCATGAATTTCAGCATTTTGTATCTAGGAAATCTCTCCATATACACGAGTTTTTGCCTTTTTTGCTTTGTGATTCTTTTGAACTATAAAACACTCATTATACACTTTTCTTGCAATGTCCTTTTCTTTCCCAATATAGAGTGTTTTGCATCAATTTTCGCCTTTTTTGTAGTTAAAAAGCTGAAAAACACTCAATATATACCTTTTTTGTAACGTTTTTCTATTTTTTGATATTGGTTGGTTTCCATCCGTTTTCACGTTTTTCTACGTAAAACACTGAAAAGACACGTTTTCAGTAACTTTGTTTTGGATTCTTATATAGAGTGAGTTCCTTATTATTTATCGTTTTGGTGCCTAACATGCTAAAAAAAACACTAAAAACACAGATTTCTGGTAAGATCGTTTAATTTTGTATGCACTTTAGGATTTGGTACATAACTGTCCGAAAAAAAAAAAAGCTGAAATTAACTTTTTTGATAATATTCTTTTATCACATAATTTTCCTGAATTTTCCCAGAATTTTGGCATCTCGGTACCTATGAAGATGAATAACAAAAAAAAAAAAATCCTATTTATTTATTTTTTTTTATTTTTTTTTTATTTTTTTTAAATAAAGAGTGTTATTTGTGTGTTTTAGCTTTTTGTTACTTAAGGAACTTAAGAAAACACTCATAATACACGTTTCTCATAATGTCCTTTTCTTTCCCAAACATAATATTCTTTGCATGTACTTAAGCGTTTTTATAGGTAACATGATCAAAAACACTCAAAATACATGTTTTTGGTAATGTTATTCTGTTTCTCCATAAAGTTTATTTTGCATGCGTTTTAGCGGTTTGGTATATAAGAGGTTAAAAAATACTTAAACGCAAATTCTTCGTAAAAGTTGCTTTTATTCCCATGTAATGTGATCGTTCTGCTTTTTAGTGCTTTGTTCCATATCACGCTGAAAAACACTCAAAAGACACTATTCTGGTAATGTCTTTTTTTTTTCCCACATGAAGGTAGTTTCGCATGTAATTTGATATTTTCGGAACTAAGAATGTGAAAAACACTCAAAATACACAATTTGGTAAGGTAGTTCTGTTTACCGATTAAAAGTGTTATTCATGCATTTATTTATTTTGGTATGTAAGAAAATTCTCTATATACACGAGTTTTTTGCGTTTATTGCCTTGTGGTTCTTTTAAAACTAAAAAACACTCATTATACACGTTTCTCGTAATGTCCTTTTGTTTCCTAATATAGAGATCTTTACATCCATTTATGCATTTTTTTGTAGGTAACAAGCTCAAAAACACTCAAAATATATCTCTGTGGTAATGTTATTCTATTTCTTCATATAGGATGGTTTGTATCCGCTTTAGTGTTTTTCTAAGGAAAACACGGAAAAGACACGTTTTCAATAATTTTCTTTTGGATTCACATATTGACTGACATCCACATTATTTATCATTTTGGTGCCTAACATGCTTAAAAACACAGAAAAGACAGGTGTCTGGTAAAGTCGTTTAACTTCCCTATATAAGTGGCTTTGCATGCACTTTAGGGTTTGGTACATAACAATCCGATAAAAAAAGCTATAATTAACTTTTATGAAAATGTTCTTTTTTCCACATAAATTCCCTGAATTTTGGCAGAATTTTGGCATGTCGGTACCTATGAAGATCAAGAACCAAAAAAAAAAAAATCCCATTTTTTTAATTTTTTTTATTTATTTATTTTTTCTAAAGCTTTTTAGCTTTTTGGTACTGAAGGAACTTAAAAATCACTCATAATACACGTTTCTCGTAATGTTCTTTTGTTTCCCAAACATAAGGTTCTTTGCATGTATTTAAGTGTTTTTATAGATAACATGATCAAAAACACTCAAAATACATGTATTTGTTAATGTTATTCTGTTTCTCAATAAAATGTATTTTGCATGCGTTTTTGCGTTTTGGTATGTAACGAGCTCAAAAACACTTAAAGATAAGTTCTTGGTAAAATTTGTTTTTTTTTTTCCATGTAACGTGATTACCCTAGTTTTTAGGGCTTTATTGCGTAACACGCTCACAAACACTGAAAAGACATCCAAAGCCTCCCATATGAGGAAATTAAAGAGCTTACCAGAAATCAGTCTTTTGAGTGTTTTTCAGCATGTTAGGCACCAAAACGATAAATAATAAGGAACTCACTCTATGTGGGAATCCAAATGAAAATTACTGAAAACGTGTCTTCTCAGTGTTTCACGTAGAAAAACGCTAAAACTAATACAAACCAACCAATATCAAGAAGCAGAAAAACATTACCAAAAATGTATATTTTGAGTGTTTTTAAGCTTGTTACATACAAAAAAAAAACGCGAAAATTCATGCAAAGCACTCTATATTGGGAAAGAAAGGGACATTCCGAGAAAAGTGTATAATGAATGTTTTATAGTTAAAAAAAAACCACAAGGCAAAAAGCGCAAAAACTCGTGTATATGGAGAAGTCTCCTGTATACCAAAATGCTGAAACTTATGAATAACTTTAATCGAAAAACAAAGCAACCTAACTAAATGCGTGTCAAAAACACTAAAAGGCAAGTTCTTTGTAAAAGTTGGTTTTATTCCCATGTAATGTAATTGCTCTGCTTTTCAGTGCTTTATTGCCTAACACGCTCAAAAACACTTAAAGACACTTTTCTGGTAATGTCATTTTTTTTCCCACATAAAGCTAGTTTCGCATGGAATTTGGGGTTTTTGATAACTAAGAATGTAAAAAAAACACTCAAAATACACGCATTTAGTAAGGTTGTTCTGTTTCTTGATTAAGAGTGTTATTCATGAGTTTCAGTATTTTGGTATCTTAGAAACTTCTCCATACAGTCGAGTGTTTGCGTTTTTTGCCTTGTGATTCTGGTGAAACTATAAAACACTAATTATACACGTTTCTCGTTATGTCCTTTTTTTCTTATATAGAGTGCTTTGCATCCATTTTCGTGTTTTTTTTTTTTTTATGTAACAAGCTAAAAAACACACAAAATATACTTTTTTGGTAGTGTTATTCTATTTCTTCATATTGATTGGTTTGCATCGGTTTTAGCGTTTTTCTACGTAAATCTTTTAAAAGACACGTTTTCAGTAATTTTGTATTGGATTTCCATATAGAGTGACTTTCATATTATTTATCGTTTTGATGCCTAACATGCAAAAAAACACTCAAAAGACAGGTTTCTTGTAAAGTCGTTAAATTTTATCAAATTATTTGCATACACTTAATGGTTTGGAACATAACTCCGAAAAAAAAGGAAAAATTAACTTTTTCGATAGATTTTTCCACATAATTTCCCTGAATTTTGGCAGAATTTTGGCATCTTGGTACCTATGAACATCAATAACAAAAAAATAAAAATGGCATTTTTTTATTGATTATTTTTTCTCTATAAAGAGTGTTATTTGTAGGTTTTAACGTTTTGGTACTTAAGGAACTTATTAAAAAACATTTATAATACACATTTCTCGTAAAGTCCTTTCGTTTCCCAAATATGGGGATCTTTGCATGTATTTAAGCGTTTTTATAGGTAACATGATAAAAAACACTCAAAACACTTGTTTTTAGTAATGTTATTCTGCTTCTCCATAAAGGAGTGTTTTACATGCGTTTTAGCGATTTGGTATGTAAGGTATGTAAAAACACTTCAAAGCAAGTTCTTGGTAAAAATTGGTTTTATTCCAATGTAATATGTTTGCCCTGCTTTTCAGTGCTTTATTGCCTAACACGCTCAAAAACACTGAAAAGATACTTCTGGTAATGTCATTTTTTCCCACATAAAACTAGTTTCGCATGCTATTTAGGGTTTTGGAAAGAATGTGAAAAAACACTCAAAATACATGCATTTGGTAATGTTGCTCTGTTTCTCAATTAAGATTGTTATTCATGAGTTTCAGCATTTTGGTATCTAAGAAATTTCTTTATATACACGAATTTTTGAGTTTTTTGCCTTGCTGTTCTTGTGAACCAAAAGTTCTTTTGCCCGAAAATAATAAGGCACTCATTATACATGTTTCTCGTAATGTCCTTTTCTTTCCCAATAGGGGGTGCTTTGCATCCATTTTCGCGTTTTTTTGTTGGTAACAAGCTCAAAAACACTCAAAAATATATCTCTTTGATAATGTTATTGTATTTCTTCATATTGGATGGTTTTCATCTGTTTTAGCGTTTTCTACGTAAAACACCGAAAAGACACGTTTTCAGAAATTTTGTTTTCGATTCCCAAAGAATATTGCCAGAATTTTTGCATCTTAGTACCTATGAAGATGAATAACAAAAGAAAATTTTTTTTTTTTTTCTCTCTATAAAGAGTGTTATTTGTGGGTTTTAGCTTTTTTGGTACTTAAGGAACTTAAAAAACATTCATAATACACGTTTCTCGTAATGTCCTTTCGTTTCCCAAAAATAGGGTTCTTTGCGTGTATTTAAGCGTTTTTATTTTAACATGATCAAAAACACTCAAAATACATGTTTTTGGTAATGTTCTTCTGTTTCACCATCAAGTGTATTTTTCATGCATTTAGTGTTTTGGTATATAAGGAACTCAAAAATTCTTAAAGACAAGTTCTTTTTAAAAATTGATTTTATTCCAATGTAATGTGTTTCCCCTGCTTTTTAGTCCTTTATTGCCTAGAACGCTCAAAAACACTCAAAAGACATTTTTCTGGTAATGTCGTTTTTTTCCCACATAAAGCTGGTTTCGCATAACTAACATGGTAACTAAGAATGTGAAAAGCACTCAAAATAATCGCATTTAGTAAGATTGTTCTGTTTCTCAATTAAGAGTGTTGTTCCAGAGTTTCAGCATTTTAGAATGTAAGAAACTTCTCTATATACACGAGTTTTTGCGTTTTTTGCCTTGTAGTTCTTGTGAAATTATAAAACACTCATTATACACGTTTCTCGTAATGTCTTTTTCCTTCCCAATATAGAGAGCTTTTCATCCATTTTCGCGTTTTTTGTAGGTAACAATTTCAAAAACACTCAAAATATACCTTTTTGGTAATATTATTTTATTTCTTCATATTGGTTGGCTTGCATCCGTTTTAGCGTTTTTCTACGTAAAACACCGAAAAGACACGTTTTTAGTAATTTTGTTTTGGATTCCTATATAGATTGACTTCCATGTTATTTATCGTGTTGGTTCCTAAGATGCTGAAAAACACTCATAAGACCGTTTTCTGGCAAAGACGTTTAATTTCCCCTTATAGGTGGCTTTGCATGCACTTTAGGGGTTTTGTACATAACAGTCTGAAAAAAAAGCTAAATTTAACTTTTTTGATAATGTTCTTATTTCACATAATTTCCTGAATTTTGCCGAATTTTGGTATATCAGTACCTGTGAATATGAATAAGAAAAAAAATATCGTATCTTTTTTTCATTTATTTATTATTTCTCAATAATGAGTGTTATTTGTGGCTTTTAGCTTTTTGGTAATTAATGAACTTAAAAACACACATAATACAAGTTTCTCGTAATCTCCCTTTCGTTTCCGAAAAATAGTGTTCTTTGCATGTATTTAAGCGTTTTTATTGGTAACATGATCAAAAACACTCAAAATACATGTTTTTGGTAATGTTATTCTGTTTCACCATAAAGAGTGTTTTGTTTGCGTTTTAGTGTTTTGGTATATAAGGACCTCAAAAACACTTAAAGGCAAGTTCTTGGTAAAAATTCGTTTTACTCCAATGTAATGTGATTGAATTCCTTTTTAGTGCTTTATTTCCTATCATGCTCAAAAATACTGAAAAGACACTTTTCTAGTAAAGTTTTTTTTTTCCCAAAATCTATTTTCGCATGCAATTTGGGGTTTTGGTAACTAAGAATGATAAAAGCACTCAAAATTCATGCATTTAGTAAGGTTGTTCTGTTTCTCAATTAAGAGTGTTATACATGAGTTTTAGCATTTTGGTATCTAGGGAACAATCCGAAAAAAAAGCTATAAATAACTTTTATGATAATGTTCTTTTTTCCACATAAATTCCCTGAATTTTGGCAGAATTTTGGCATCTCGGTACCTATGAAGATCAATAACAAAAAAAAAATCCCATTTTCTTATTTTTTATTCATTTTTTTTCTAAATAGTTTTATTTGTGGGTTTTAGCTTTTTGGTACTGAAGGAACTTAAAAATCACTCATAATACACGTTTCTCGTAATGTTCTTTCGTTTCCCAAACATAAGGTTCTTTGCATGTATTTATGCGTTTTTATAGATAATATGATCAAAAACACTCAAAATACATGTATTTGGTAATGTAATTCTGTTTCTCCATAAAATGTATTTTGCATGCGTTTTAGCATTTTGGTACGTAAGGAGCTCAAAAACACTTAAAGGCAAGTTCTTGGTAAAATTTGGTTTTATTCCCATGTAATGTGATTGCCCTGGCTTTTAGAGCTTTATTGCGTAACACGCTCAAAAACACTGAAAAGACATGCAAAGCGTCCCATATGAGGAAATTAAAGACCTTTCCAGAAATCTGTCTTTTGAGTGTTTTTCAGCATGTTAGGCACCAAAACGATAAATAATAATGAACTCACTCTATGTGGGAATCCAAAAGAAAATTACTGAAAACGTGTCTTCTCAGTGTTTTACGTAAAAAAAACGTTAAAACGCTAAAAGTTATACAAACCAACCTATATCAAGAAGCAGGAAAATATTACCAAAAATGTATATTTTGAGTGTCTTTGACCTTGTTACCTACAAAAAAACGCGAAAATGGATACAAAGCATTCTATATTGGGAAACAAAGGGACATTGCGAGAAAAGATTATAATGAATGTTTTATAGTTAAAAAAAGAAACACAAGGCAAAAAATGAAAAAACTCGTGTATATGCTGAAAATCATAAATAACACTCTTAATTGAGACACAGAGCAACCTTACTAAATTCGTGTCAAAAACACTAAAAGGCAAGTTCTTTTTAAAAGTTGGTTTTATTCTCATGTAATGTGATTGCCCTGCTTTTTAGTGCTTTATTGTCTAACACGCTGAAAAACACTCAAAGACACTTTTCTGGTAATGTCAATTCTTTCCCACATAAAGCTAGTTTCGCATGGAATTTGGGGTTTTGGTAACTAAGAATGTAATAAAACACTCAAAATACACGCATTTAATAAAGTTGTTCTGTTTCTTGGTTAAGAGTGTTATTCATGAGTTTCAGTATTTTAGTATCTTAGAAACTTCTCCATACAGTCGAGTTTTTGTGGTTTTTGCCTTGTGATTCTGGTGAAACTATAAAACACTCATATTAAACGTTTTTCGTTATGTCTTTTGTGCTTTGTATTCATTTTCGCGTTTTTTTTTATGTAACAAGCTCAAGAACACACAAAATATAGTTTTATGGTAATGTTATTCTACTTCTTCATATTGGTTGGTTTGCATCCGTTTTAGCGTTTTTCTACGTAAATCTTTTAAAACACACGTTTCCAGTAATTTTGTTTTGGATTTCCATATAGAGTGACTTTCATATTATTTATTGTTTTGGTGTCTAACATGCTTTTTGGTAACTTTTGCTTCCCAATATAGAGTGCTTTCCATCCATTTTCGCGTTTTTTGTAGATAACAATTTCAAAAACACTCGAAATATACTTTTTTGGTAATGTTATTCTATTTCTTCATTTTGGTTGATTTGCATTCGTTTTAGCGTTTTCTACGTAAAACACCGAAAAGACACATTTTCAGTAATTTTGTTTTGGATTCCCATATAGATTGACTTCCTTGGGTTTTATCGTGTTGGTTCCTAACTTGCTGAAAAACACTCATAAGACCGTTTTCTAGCAAAGACGTTTAATTTCCCCATATAGGTGGCTTTGCATGCAATTTAGGGGTTTGGTACATAACAGTCCGAAAAAAAAAGCTAAATTTAACTTTTTTGATAATGTTCTTATTTCATATAATTTCCTGAACTTTGCCCGAATTTTGGCACCTCCATACCTGTGAAGATGAATAAGAATGAAAAAAAAATATCGTATTTTTTTATTTATCTTATTTTTTTCTCAATAAAGAGTGTAATTTGTGGCTCTTAGCTTTTTCGTACTTAATGAACTTAAAAACACTCATAAT
The DNA here is from genome assembly GCF_035594125.1 of Scylla paramamosain. Lineage (NCBI taxonomy): Eukaryota > Metazoa > Arthropoda > Malacostraca > Decapoda > Portunidae > Scylla > Scylla paramamosain. Next base: position 8,262,338 of record NC_087189.1, on the reverse strand, counting down.
ACACGTTTCTCGTAATGTCCTTTCGTTTCCCAAAAATAGGGTTCTTTGCATGTATTTAAGCGTTTTTATTGATAACATGATCAAAAACACTCATAATACATGTTTTTGGTAATGTTATTCTGTTTCACCATTAAGTGTATTTTGCATGCGTTTTAGTGTTTTGGTATATAAGGAGCTCAAAAACACTTAAAGACAAGTTCTTTTTAAAAATTGATTTTATTCCAATGTAATGTGTTTCCCCTGCCTTTTGGTCCTTTATTGCCTAGAACGCTCAAATACACTCAAAAGATATTTTTCTGGTAATGTCGTTTTTTTCCCACATAAAGCTGGTTTCGCATGCAATTTGGGGTTTTGGTAACTAAGAATGTGAAAAGCACTCAAAATAATCGCATTTAGTAAGATTGTTCTGTTTCTCAATTAAGAGTGTTGTTCCAGAGTTTCAGCATTTTAGAATGTAAGAAACTTCTCTATATACACGAGTTTTTGCGTTTTTTGCCTTGTAGTTCTTGTGAAATTATAAAACACTCATTATAAACGTTTCTCGTAATGTCCTTTTCCTTCCCAATATAGAGAGCTTTTCATCCTTTTTCGCGTTTTTTGTAGGTAACAATTTGAAAAACACTCAAAATATACATTTTTGGTAATGTTATTTTTTTTCTTCATATTGGTTGGTTTGCATCCGTTTTAGCGTCTTTCTACGTAAAACACCGAAAAGACACGTTTTTATTAATTTTTTTTTGGATCCCCATATAGATTGACTTACATGTTATTTATCGTGTTGGTTCCTAAGATGCTGAAAAACACTCATAAGACCGTTTTCTGGCAAAGACGTTTTATTTCCCCATATAGGTGGCTTTGCATGCACTTTAGGGGTTTGGTACATAACACTCCAAAAAAAAAAAAGCTAAATTTAACTTTTTTGATAATGTTCTTATTTCACATAATTTCCTAAATTTTGCCCGAATTTTGGCATCTTGGTAGCTGTGAAGATGAATAAAAAAGAAAAAAAAATATCGTATCTTTTTATTTATTTATTGTTTCTCAAGAAAGAGCGTTATTTGTGGCTTTTAGCTTTTTGGTAATTAATGAACTTAAAAGCACTCATAATACACGTTTCTCGTAATCTCCTTTCGTTTCCCAAAAATAGTGTTTTTTGCATGTATTTAAGCGTTTTCATTGGTAACATGATCAAAAACACTCAAAATACATGTTTTTGGTAATATTATTCTGTTTCACCATAAAGAGTGTTTTGCATGCGTTTTAGTGTTTTGGTATGTAAGGAGCTCAAAAACACTTAAAGGCAAGTTCTTGGTAAAAATTCGTTTTCCTCCAATGTAATGTGATTGCCCTCCTTTTTAATGCTTTATTGCCTATCACGCTCAAAAACACTCAAAAGACACATTTTTGGTAAAGTCTTTTTTTTTTTCCACAAATCTATTTCCGCAATTAATTTTGGGTTTTGGTAACTAAGAATGTGAAAAGCACTCAAAATACACGCATTTATTAAGGTTGTTCTGTTTCTCAATTAGGAGTGTTATACATGAGTTTTAGCATTTTTGTATCTAGGAAACCTCTCCATATACACGAGATTTTGCGTTTTATGCCTTGTGGTTCTTTTGAACTATAAAACACTCATTATACACTTTTCTTGCAATGTTCTTTTGTTTCCCAGTATAGAGTGCTTTGCATCAATTTTCGCGTTTTTTGTAGGTAACAAGCTCAAAAACACTCAAAATATACCTTTTTAGTAACGTTTTTCTATTTCTTGATATTGGTTGCTTTGCATCCGTTTTAGCGTTTTTTCTACGTAAAACACTGAGAAGACATGTTTTCAATAACTTTGTTTTGGATTCCCATATAGAGTGAGTTCCTTATTATTTATCGTTTTGGTGCCTAACATACTAAAAAACACTCAAAACACGCATTTCTGGTAAGGTCGTTTAATTTCCTTATATAGGAGGCTTTGCATGCGCTTTAGGGTTTGGTACATGACACTCCAAAAAAAGAAGCTGAAATTAACTTTTTTGATAATATTCTGTTATCATATGATTGCCCAGAATTTTCCCAGAATTTTGTCATCTCGGTACTATGAAGATGAATAACAATGAAAAATCCTATTTTTTTATTTTTTTATTTTTTATTTTCTAAATAAAGAGTGTTATTTGTGGGTTTTAGCTTTTTGGTACTTAAGGAACTTAAAAAACACTCAAAATACACGTTTCTCGTAATATCCTTTTGTTTCCCAAATATAATGTTCTTTGCATGTATTTAAGCGTTTTTATAGATAACATGATCAAAAACACTCAAAATACATGTTTTTGGTAATGTTATTCTGTTTCTCCATAAAGTTTGTTTTGCATGCGTTTTAGCGGTTTGTTATATAAGGAGCTCAAAAAAACGGAAAGGCAAGTTTTTGGTATGAATTGGTGTTATTCCAATGTAATATGATTGGCCTGCTTTTTAGTGATTTATTGCCTATCACGCTCAAAAACACTTAAAAGACACTTTTCTGGTAGTCATTTTTTTCTCACATAAAGGTGATTTCGCATGCAATTCGGGGTTTTGTTAACTAAGAATGTGAAAAGCACTCAAAAAACACGAATTTAGTAACGTTGTTCTGTTTCTCAATTAAGAGTATTTTTTCATGAGTTTCAGCATTTTGTTTTCTAGGAACCTTCTCCATATACACGAGTTTTTGTGTTTTTTGCCTTTTGGTTCGTATGAACTATAAAAAAAAACTCATTATACACTCTTCTTGCAAAGTCCTTTTGTTTTCTAATATACAGTCCTTTGCATCAATTTTCCTGTTTTTTGTAGGTAACAAGCTCAAAAACACTCAAAATATACCTTTTGGTAATGTTTTTCTCTTTCTTGATATTGGTTGGTTTGCATCCGTTTTAGCGTTTTTCTACCTAAAACACTGAAAAGACACGTTTTCAGCAATTTTGTTTTGGATTCTCATATAGAGTGAGTTTCTTATTAATTATCGTTTTGGTGCCTAACATGCTGATAAACACTCAAAAAACAGATTTCTGGTAAGGTCGTTTAATTTCCTCATATAGGAGTTTTTGGATGCACTTAAGGGTTTGGTATATAACAGTCCAAAAAAAAAGATAAAATTATCTTTTTTGGTCATTTTCTTTTATCATATAATAGCCCTGAATTTTCCCAGAATTTTGGCATCTCGGTACCTATGAAGATGAAGAACAAAAAAAAAAATCCTATTTTTTTATTTTCTTACTTTTTTTTCTAAATAAAGAGTGTTATTTGTGGGTTTTAACTTTTTGGTACTTAAGGAACTTAAAAATACTTATAATACACATTTCTCGTAATGTCCTTTCGTTTCGCAAACATAAGATTCTTATGTTCTTGTTTTTACAGATAACCTGATCAAAACCCTCAAAATATATGTTTTTGGTAATTTTATTGTTTCTCCATAAAAGGTTTTTTGCAGGCGTTTTAGCGTTTTGGTATGTAATGAGCTCAAAAACACTTAAAGGCAAGTTATTGGTAAAAGTTGTTTTTATTTCCATGTAATATGATTACCCTACTTTTTATTGCTTTATTGCCTATCACGCTCAGATACACTCAAAAGACACTTTTCTGGTAATATCCTTTTTTTTTCCCATATAAAGCTAGTTTTGCATGGAATTTGGGGTTTTCGTATCTAAGAGTGTGAAAAAAAATCTCAAAACACAGGCATTTAGTAAGGTTGTTCTATTTTTTAATTAAAAGTGTTATTCATGAGTTCCAGCATTTTGGTATGTAAGAAACTTTTCTAATACACACATTTGGAAAGGTATTTCTGTTTCAAAATTAAAAGTGTTATTTATGATTTTCAGCTTTTTGTTATGTAAGAAACTTCTTTATGTACACGAGTTTTTGAGCTTTTTACCTTGTGGTTCTTGTCAAACTATAAAACACTCATACAGGTTTCTCGTAATGTCCTTTTCTTTGCCAATATCAAGTGCTTTCCATCCATTTTTGCATTTTTTGTAGGTAACAAGCTCAAAAACACATCAAAATATATCTTTTTGGTAATATTATTCTATTTCTTCATATTGGTTGGTTTACATCCGTTTTAGCGTTTTTCAATGTAATTCACTGAAAAGACACGTTTTCAGTAATATTGTTGAAATATCTGAAAAAACACTCAAAAGACAGGTTTCTGGTAAAGTCGTGTAATTTCCCCATATAGGTGGATTTGCATACACTTCAGGGTTTGTACATAACTTCGAAAAAAAGCTAAAATTATTCTTTTTTATGCTTTTTTTTAATTTCCATGAATTTTGCCAGAATTTTAGCATCTCGGTACCTATGAAGATGGATAAGAAAAAAAAAATTTTTTTCTCTCTATAAAGAGTGATATTTGTGGGTTTTAGCTTTTTGGAACTTAAGTAACTTAAAAACACTCATAATACACGATTTTCGTAATGTCCTTTTGTTATACAAACGTAGGGTTCTTTACATGTATTTAAGCGTTTTTATAGGTTACATGATCAGAAACACTCAAAATACATGTTTTTGTTAATGCTATTCTGTTTCTCCATAAAGGGTGTTTTGCATGCGTTTAAGAGATTTAGTATGTAAGGAGTTCAAAAACACTTAAAGGCAAGTTCTTCGTAAAAGTTGGTTTTATTCCCATGTAATATGATTGTTCTGCTTTTAAGTGCTTTGTTGCATATCACGCTCAAAAAACACTCAAAAGGTACTTTTTTGGTAATGTAATTTTTTTTCCCACATGAAGGTAGTTTCGCAAGTAATTTGGCATTTTCGTAACTAAGAATGTGAAAAGCACTCAAAATACACAATTTGGTAAGGTAGTTCTGTTTATTAATTAAAAGTGTTATTCATGCATTTCATCATTTCGGTATGTAAGAAATTTCTCTATATATACGAGTTTTTGCGTTTATTGCCTTGTGGTCCTTTTAAAACTATAAAAGAACTCATTATACACGTTTCTCGTAATGTCCTTTTGTTTCCTGATATAGAGTACTTTACATCCATTTTCGCATTTTTTTTGTTGGTAACAAGCTCAAAAAACACTCAAAATATATCTTTTTGGTAATGTTATTCTATTTCATCATATAGGTTGGTTTGCCTCCGCTTTAGCGTTTTTCTACGTAAAACACTGAAAAGACTCGTTTTCAGTAATTTTGTTTTGGATTCACATATTGACTAACTTCCATATTATTTATCGTTTTGGTGCGTAACATGCTGAAAAACACTGAAAAGACAGGTTTCTGTTAAAATCGTTTAACTTCCCTATATAGGTGTCTTTGCATGCACTTTAGGGTTTGGTACGTAACAATCCGAAAAAAAAAACTATAATTAACTTTTTTGGTAATGTTCTTTTTTCCACATAAATTCCCTGAATTTTGGTAGAATTTTGGCATCTCGGTATCTATAAGGATGAATAACAAAAAAAAAAAAAAAATCCCATTTTTTAATTTTTTTGTTCATTATTTTTTTTCTCAATAAAGAGAGTTATTTATGGGTTTTAGCTTTTAGGTACTGAAGGAACTTAAAAAACACTCATAATACACGTTTCTCGTTATGTCCTTTCGTTTCCCAAACATAAGGTTCTTTGCATGTATTTAGTCGTTTTTATAGATAATATGATCAAAAACACTCAAAATACATGTATTTGGTAATATTATTCTGTTTCTCCATAAAATTTATTTTGCATGCGTTTTAGCGTTTTGGTATGTAAGGAATTCAAAAACACTTAAAGGCAAGTTCTTGGTAAAATTTGGTTTTATTCCCATGTAATGTGATTGCCCTTCCTTTTAGTGCTTTATTGCGTAACACGCTCAAAAACACTCAGAGGACATGCAAGGCCTCGCATATGAGGAAATTAGAGACCTTACCAGAAATCTGTGTTTTGAGTGTTTTTCAGCATGTTAGGCAACAAAACGATAAATAATAAGGAACTCACTCTATGTGGGAATCCAAAAGAAAATTACTGAAAACGTGTCTTCTCAGTGTTTTACGTAGAAAAACGCTAAAACTGATGCAAACCAACCAATATCAAGAAGCAGAAAAACTACCAAAAAATGTATATTTTCAGTGTTTTTGAGCTTGTTACCTACAAAAAATAAAACGCAAAAATTGATACAAAGCACTCTATATTGGGAAACAAAGGAACATTCCGAGAAAAGTGTATAATGAATGTTTTATAGTTCAAAAAAAAAAAAAAAACACAAGGCAAAAAACGCAAAAACTCGTGTATATGGAGAAGCTTCCTAGATACTAAAATGCTGAAACTCATGAATAACACTCTTAATTGAGAAACAGAACAACCTTACTGAATGCGTGTCAAAAACACTAAAAGGCAAGTTCTTCGTAAAAGTTGGTTTTATTCCCATGTAATGTGATTGCCATGCTTTTTAGTGCTTTATTGCCTAACACGCTCAAAAACACTCAAAGACACTTTTCTGGTAATGTCATTTTTTTCCCACATAAAGTTAGTTTCGCATGGAATTTGGGGTTTTGGTAACTAAGAATGTAAAAAAACACTCAAAATACATGCATTTAGTAAGGTTGTTCTGTTTCTTGATTAAGAGTGTTATTCATGAGTTTCAGCTTTTTGGTATCTTAGAAACTTCTCCACACAGACGAGTTTTTGCGTTGTTTGCCTTGTGATTCTGGTGAAACTATAAAACACTCATTATACACGTTTCTCGTTATGGCCTTTTTTTTTCCTAATATCCAGTGCTTTGCATCCATTTTTTCGTTTTTTTTTTTATGTAACAAGCTCAAAAACACACAAAATAAACTTTTCTGGTAATATTATTTTATTTTTTCATATTGGTTGGTTTCCATCCGTTTTAGAGTTTTTTTCTACGTAAATCTTTTAAAAGACACGTTTTCAGTAATTTTGTTTTGGATTTCCATATAGAGTGACTTTAATATTATCTATCGTTTTCGTGCCTAACATTCGTAAAAACACTCAAAAGACAGGTTTCTTGTAAAGTCGTTAAATTTTCCCAAATAGGTGGCTTTGCCTACACTTTATGGTTTGGTACATAACTCCGAAAAAAAGGTAAAATTAACATTTTCGATAATGTTCTTTTTTCCACAAAATTTCCCTGAATTTTGGCAGAATTTTGGCATCTTGGTACCTATGAACATAAATAACAAAAAAATAAAAATGCTCTTTTTTTATTTTTTTTATTTTTTCTCTATAAAGAGTGTTATTTGTAGGTTTTAACGTTTTGGTACTTAAGCAACTTAAAAACATTCATAATACACATTTCTCATTTCGTTTCCCAAATATAGGGATCTTTGCATGTATTTAAGCGTTTTTATAGGTAACATGATAAAAAACACTCAAAACACTTGTTTTTGGTAATGTTATTTTGCTTCTCCATAAAGGAGTGTTTTGCATGCGTTTTAGCGATTTGTTATGTAAGGAGCTGAAAAACACTTCAAGGCAAGTTCTTGGTAAAAGTTGGTTTTATTCCAATGTAATATGATTGCCCTGCTTTTTAGTGCTTTATTGCCTAACACGCTCAAAAACACTCAAAAGACACTTCTGGTAATGTCATTTTTTTCCCACATAAAGCTAGTTTCGCATGCTATTTGAGGTTTTGCTAAGAATGTGAAAAACACTCAAAATACACGCATTTGGTAATGTTGTTCTGTTTCTCAATTAAGATTGTTATTCATAAGTTTTAGCATTTTGGTATCTAAGAAACTTCTTTATATACACGACTTTTTGCGTTTTTTTACCTTGTGGTTCTTTTGAACCACAAGTTCTTTTGCCCGAAAATAATAAGACACTCATTATAGACGTTTCTCGTAATGTCCTTTTCTTTCCCAATAGGGAGTGCTTTCCATTCATTTTCGCGTTTTTTGTAGGTAACAAGCTCAAAAAAACTCAAAATATACCTTTTTGGTAATGTTATTCTATTTCTTCATATTGGTTGGTTTGCATCCGTTTTAGCGTTTTTCTACGTAAAACACCGAAAAAACACGTTTTCAGTAATTTTGTTTTTGATTCCCAAAGAATATTGCCAGAATTTTGGCATCTTAGTACCTATGAAGATGAATAACAAAAAAAAAATATTTTATATTATTTTTTTTTCTCTATAAAGAGTTTTATTTGTGGGTTTTAGCTTTTTTGGTACTTAAGGAACTTAAAAACACTCATAATACACGTTTCACGTAATGTCCTTTCCATTCCCAAACATAAGGTTCTTTGCATGTGTTTAAGCGTTTTTATAAATAACATGATCAAAAACACTCAAAGTACATGTTTTTGGTAATGTTACTCTGTTTCTCCATAAAAGGGTGTTTTTGCATGCGTTTTAGCGTCTTGGTATGTAAGGAGTTAAAAAAAAAAACACAAAGGCAAGTTCTTCGCAAAAGTTGGTTTTCTTCCCATGTAATGTGATTGTTCTGCTTTTTAGTGTTTTGTTGCATATCACGCTAAAAAACACTCATAAGACACTTTTCTGGTAATATCTTTTTTTTTTCCCCACATAAAGCTAGTTTCGCATGTAATTTGGGATTTTTCGTAACTAAGAATGTGAAAAACACAAAATACACACATTTGGTAAGGTAGTTCTGTTTCTCAATTAAAAGTGTTATTCATGCATTTCAGCATTTTGGTATGTAAGAAACGTCTCTATATACACGAGTTTTTGCGTTTTTTGCCTTGTGGTTCGTGTGAAACTATAAAACACTCATTATACACGTTTCTCGTAATGTTCTTTTGTTTCCCAATATAGAGTGCTTTCCATCCATTTTCGCATTTTTTCTAGGTAACAAGCTGAAAAACACTCAAAATATATTTTTTTGGTAATGTTATTATATTTCTTCATATTGGTTGGTTTGCATCCGTTTTAGCGTTTTTCTTCGTAAATCACTGAAAAGACATGTTTTGAGTAATATTGTTGAAATTGCTGAAAAACACTCAAAAGACAGATTTCTGGTAAAGTCCTGTAATTTCGCGATATAGGTGCCATTGTATGCACTTTTGGGTTTGGTACATAATTCCAGAAAAAAGCTAAAGTTTTTTTTTTTATATGTCCTTTCGTTTCACAGACATAGGGTTCTTTGCATATATTTAAGCGTTTTTATAGGTAACATGATCAAAAACACTCAAAATACATGTTTTTGGTAATGTTATTCTGTTTCTCCATAAAGGGTGTTTTGCATGCGTTTTAGCGTTTTGGTATGTAAAAAGTTAAAAACACTTAGAGGCAAGTTCTTCGTAAAAGTTAGTTTTATTCCTATATAATGTGATTATTCTGCTTTTTAGTGCTTTGTTGCATATCACGCTCAAAAACACTCAAAAGACACTTTTCTGATAATGTCATTTTTTTCCCACATAAAGCTAGTTTCGCATGTAATTTAGGATTTTCGTAACTAAGAATATGAAAACACTCAAAATACACACATTTGGTAAGGCAGTCCTGTTTCTCAATTAAAAGTGTTATTCATGAGTTTTAGCATTTTGGTATGTAAGAAACTTCTCTATATACACGAGTTTTTGCGTTTTTTGTCTTGTAGTTCTTGTGAAACTATAAAACAATCATTATACACGTTTCTCTAAATGTCCTTTTGCTTCCCAATATATAGTGCTTTTACATCCATTTTCGCGTTTTTTGTAGGTAAAAAGGTTAAAAGGTAAAAAGGTAAAAATAAAGGTAAAAAGATCAAAAACACTTTTTGGTAATGTTATTCTATTTCTTCATATTCGTTGCTTTGCATCCGTTTTAGCGTTTTTTCTACGTGAAACACTGAAAAGAAACGTTTTCAGTAATTTTGTTTTGGATTTACATATTGACTGATTTCCATATTATTTATCGGTTTGGTGCCTAACATGCTGAAAAACACTGAAAAGACAGGTTTCTGGTAAAGTCGTTTAATTTCCTCATATAGGTGGCTTTGCATGCACTTTAGGGTTTGGTAAATAAAAATCCGAAAAAAAGCTATAATTAACTTTTTTGATAATTTTTTTTTTCACATAAATTCACTGAGTTTTGGCAGAATTTTGGCATCTAGGTACTTATGAAAATCAAAACAAAAAAAAAATGCAATTTTTTTATTTATTTTTTTTTCTCTCTCTCTTTAAAGAGTGTTATTTGTGAGTTTTAACGTTTTGGTACTTAAGGAACTTAAAAACATTCATAATACACGTTTCTCGTAATGTCCTTTCGCGTCCCAAAGATAGGGTTCTTTGCATGTATTTAAGCGTTTTTATAGGTAAAATAATCAAAAACACTTAAAACATGTTTTTTGTAATGTTTTTCTGCTTCTCCATAAAGGAGTGTTTTGCATGCGTTTTAGCGTTTTGGTATGTAAGGAGCTCAAAAACACATAATCGCAAGTTCTTGGTGAAAGTTGGTTTTATTCCCATTTAATGTGACTGCCCAGCTTTTTAGTGCTTTATTGCCTAACACGCTCAAAAACACTCAAAAGACACTTCTGGTAATGTCATTTTTTTCCCACATAAAGCTAGTTTCGCATGCTATTTGGGATTTTGCTAACTAAGAATGTGAAAAACACTGAAAATACACGCTTTGGTAAGATTGTTCTGTTTCTCAATTAAGATTGTAATTCATGAGTTTCAGCATTTTTGGTATCTAAGAAACTTCTTTATATACACGAGTTTTTGCGTTTTTTGCCTTGTGGTTCTTGTGAACCACAAGTTCTTTTGCTCAAAAATAATAAGACACTCATTATACACTTTTCTCGTAATGTCCTTTTGTTTCCCAATAGGGAGTGGTTTGCATCCATTTTCACCGTTTTTGTAGGTAACAAGCTCAAAAACACTCAAAATATACCTTATTGGTAATGTTATTCTATTTTTATTTTTTCATATTGGTTGGATTGCATCCGATTTAGCGTTTTTCTACGTAAAACACCGAAAAGACAAGTTTTCAGTAATTTTGTAATTTCAGTAATTTTTCGGTGTTTTACGTAGAAAAACGCTAAATCGGATGCAAACCAACCAATATGAAAAAATAAAAATAGAATAACATTACCAAAAAGGTATATTTCCATATAGAGTGACTTCCATGTTATTTATCGTTTTGGTGTCCAACATGCTGAAAAACACTCATAAGACAGTTTTCTGGCAAAGACGTTTGATTTCCCCATATAGGTGGTTTTGCATGCACTTTAGGGTTTGCTACATAACAGTCGAAAAAAAAAAGCTAAAAATAACTTTTTTGATAATGTTCTTATTTCACAAAATTTCATAAATTTTGCCCGAATTTTGGCATCTCGGTAACTGTGGAGATGAATAAGAAAGAAAAAAATATCGTATTTTTTTATTTATTTATATTTTTTTTTCTCAATAAAGAGTGTAATTTGTGGCTTTTAACTTTTTTATACTTGATGAACTTAAAAACATTCATAATACACGTTTCTCGTAATGTCCTTTCGTTTCCCAAAAAATAGGGTTCTTTGCATGTATTTAAGCGTTTTTATTGGTAACATGATCAAAAACATTCAAAATGTATGTTTTTGGTAGTGTTATTCTGTTTCACCATAAAGTGTATTTTGCCTGCATTTTAGTGTTTTGGTATATAAGGAGCTCAAATACACTTAAAGGCAAGTTCTTGTTAAAAATTGGTTTTATTCTAATGTAATGTAATTGCCTTGCTTTTTAGTGCTTTTTTGCCTAACACGCTTTGGAAGTTTCTAAATTTATAATGTACCAAAACGATAAGACATGCAAAACACCCTTCCTGCAGAAACATAAAAACATTACCAAAAACGAGCATTTTGGGCGATTTTTCAGCTTGTTATGTACAAAAGCGTCAAAATGCATATAAAGTATCCAAATAAGAAAACGAAAAGACGTTAAGAGAAACCAGTATTATGAGTTTTTTTTTTTTTTTAAGCTTATTAGGTACCGAAAACGCACGATTTGCTTTCTGTATGGAGAAAACGTGCATTTTAAGTGTATTTAGCTTTGTTAGGTATCAAAACGCCAAAATGCATGCAAAGCACCCGATATGGGGAAAATAAACGACATTTCCAGAAACATGTCTTTTGAGAGTTTATGAGTGTGTTAGGCACAAAAAGGTCTTAAAAAGCATGGAAAGTGTCGTAAATGGGAAAACATTAAGTGTTTTGAGGTACTTACATACCAAACCGCTAAAACGGTTGCAAACACACTTTATGGAGAAACTCAACAGCTTTACCACAAACATGCATTTTGAGAGGTTTTGCGTCTGTTACGTACAAAAACGATAAAATACAAGCAAATAACCCTAAAAAGGGAAAATAAAACAACGTATATTTTGAGTGGTATTGAGCTTGATAGGTACCAGAACACTAAAACGTATGAATAATACTCTATATGGAGAAACGGAACAAGATTAACCAACCCTTGTGTTTTAAGGCTTTTTTCACGTTATTAGGTACCGCAACGCGAAAATGCATGCAAAGTATACTATATGGGGAAAGGAAACATTTCCAGAAACATGTCCTTTCACTATTTATGAGCATGTTATGTACCAAGAAGCTAAAAACCAAGGAAAGCACCCTATAAGAGAACACAAAAGATTACAAAAACTTTTAATTTCAGTGCTTATGAGCTACTTACATACAAAAACACTTAAACGCATCCAAAACGCTTTGAAAAAACTGAATAACATTAGCAAAAAAGCGTGTATTTTCAATGTTTCGAGCTTGTTACGCAAAAAAAAAAAGTAACCAACGACATTGAGAAAGTTATATAAAGATTGTTTTTGAGCTTCTCAGGTACCAAAACGCGAAAATGCATAAATAATACTCTCTTTAGAGAAACAAAACAATATTAGATACCAAAACGTTAAAAAGCAACGAAAGCTCCCTATTTGGAAAAGCAAAACATTACCAAAAGCGTGTCTTTTGAGAGTTTTTACAGCTACTGACGTACCAAAACGCTAAAATGCATGCAAAGCACATTTTATGAAGAAACAGAATAACATTACCAGAAACGTGCATTTGAGTTTTTTTTTTATCTTACGTATAAAAAAAAGTAAAAATGCATGCAAAACGTCCTAAATGGCGATACGAAAAAAAATAAAAAGACACATCATTTATCAGTGTTTTTGAGATTCTTAGGTAGCAAAATGCACAAACGCATGTATAACATTGTATATGAAGAAACAAAAGAACATTACCGAAAACGTATATTTTGAGTGTTTTTTCACATTGTTACGTAACAAAAACGCCAAAATGCATGGAAATCACCCAATATGGATAAAATAAAGGACATTACGAGAAAGATGCCGTTAGTGTTTTTGAGCGTCTTAGGTACCAAACGCGAAAACTATTTAGTACCACTGTATATGGAGAAACAGAACATTACCAAAAAACGTTTATTTTGTGTTTTTCACAATTTTATGTACCAAAACGTCAAAATGACTCCAGACCACCATCTATGGGGAGAAGAAACGATATTTCCAGAAACATGTCTTTTGTGTGTCGATAGTTGTTGTTAGGTACCAAAGTTATAAAAAACATGGAAAGCTACCTATATGAAAGAATAAGTCAACCAAAAGTTTATCTTTTGGGTATTTTCAGCTACTTACGTACCATAACGCTGAGATGTATGCAAAACACCCTTTATTACCATAAACAATATATTTTTTTTACATATAAAAAGAAACATAAATGCATGCAAAATACTTTGCATGAGGAAACAAAAAGACATTAGAAGAAACTTTTATGATAAGAGTTTTTTTTTTTTATTTCTTAGGTACCAAGATCTGTTTGACGCATTGAAGAACAGTCTATATGGAGAAAAGAACAAGATTACCAAAAATGTGCTTTTTGAGTGTTTTTCACATTGTTAGGTACGAAAACACTCTATAAAGAGTGTTATTTGTGGGTTTTAGCTTTCTTATACTTAACGAACTTAAAAAAAACTCATAATACACGTTTCTCGTAACGTCCTTTCATTTTCCAAACATAGGGTTCTTTCCATGTATTTTAGCTTTTTTTTTAGGTAACATGATGAAAAACACTCAAAATACATGTTTTTTGGTAATATTATTCTGTTTCTCCATAAAGGGAGACTCCATAAACTCCATAAAGTTTTGCATGCGTTTTAGCGTTTTGGTATGTAAGGAGCTCAAAAACACTTAAAGGCAAGTTCTTCGTAAAAGTTCGTTTTATTCCCATGTAATGTGATTTCCGTGCTTTTTACTGCTTTATTGCCTATAACGCTCAAAAACTATTTGGTAATGTCATTTTTTTTCCCACTTAAAGCTAGTTTCGCATGGATTTTGGGGTTTTGGTAACTAAGAATGTGAAAAGCACTCAAAATACACGCATTTGGTAAAGTTGTTCTGTATTCTTAATTAAGAGTGTTATTCCTGAGTGTCACCATTTTGGTATCTAAGAAAATTCTTTATATACACGAGTTTTTGCGTTTTTTGCCTTGTAGTTCTTGTGAAATTATAAAACACTCATTATATACTTTTCTCGTAATGTCCTTTTGTATCCCAATATAGAGTGCTTTCCCTCCATTTTCGCATTTCTTGAAGGTAAGAAGCTCAAAAACATTAAAAATATACCTTTTTGGTAATATTATTCTATTTCTTCATATTCGTTGGTTTGCATCCTGTTTAGCGTTTTTCTTCGTAAAACACCTAAAGGACTTTTTTTCAGTAATTTTGTGATGGATTCCCATTTTGAGTGACTTCCATATTATTTATCGTTTTGGTTCCTAACATGCTAAAAAAAACACTCAAAAGACAGGCATCTCGGTACCTATGAAGATGAATAACAAAAAAATAATTCCTATATGTTTTATTTATTTATTTATTTTATTTTTTTCTCTATAAAGAGTGTTATTTATTGGTTTTAGCTTTTTGGTACTTAAGGAACTTAAAAAACACTCATAATACACGTTTCTCGAAAAGTTCTTTCGTTTCTCAGACATAAGGTTCTTTGCATGTACTTAAGCGCTTTTATAGGTAACATGATCAAAAACACTCAAAATACATGTTTTTGGTAATGTTATGATATTTCTCCATGTAGGGTGTTTTGCATGCTTTTTTTTTTAGCGTTTTGGTATATAAGGAGCTCAAAAATACTTAAAGGCAAGTTCTTGCTAAAAGTTGGTTTTATTCCTATGTAATGTGATTACCCTGCTTTTTATTGCTTTATTGCCTATCATGCTAAAAAAAAAAAAAACACTTAAAAGACACTTTTCTGGTAATGTCATTTTTTTTCCCACATAAAGCTACTTTCACATGCAATTTGGGGTTTTGGTAACTAAGAATGTGAAAAACACTCAAAATACACGCATTTGGTAAGGTTTTTCTGTTTTTCAATTAAGAGTGTTATTCGGGAGTTTCAGCATTTTGGTATCTAAGAAACTTCTCCATATATACGAATTTTTGCGTTTTTTGCCTTGTGGTTCTTCAGAATCTATAAAACACTCATTATACATATTTCTCGTAATGTCCTTTTGTTAACCAATATAGAGAGCTATGCATCTATTTTCACGTTTTTTGTAAGTAAAGAGCTCAAAAACACTCAAAATGTAAATTTTTGGTAATGTTATTCTATTTCTTCATATTGGTTGGTTTGCATCCGTTTTAGCGTTTTTCTACGTAAAACACGGAAAAGACACGTTTTCAGTAATTTTGTTTTGGAGTCCCACATAGAATGACTTCCATATTAATTATTGTTTTGGTGACTAACATGCTGAAAAACACTCACAACACAGGTATCTCGTAAAGTCGTTTAATTTCCTCATATAGTTAGCTTTGCATGCACTTAAGGGTTTGGTACATAACAGTCCGAAAAAAAGCTGAAATTAACTTTTTTGATAATGTTCTTTTTTTATATAATTTCCCTGAAATTTTGCCAGAATTTTAGCATCTCGGTACCTATGAAGAAGAATGACAAAAAAAAATCCTATTTTTTTTATTTATTTATTTATTTTTTTTTCTCTATATAAAGAAGTTTTAGCACGAGTTTTTGCGTTTTTTGCCTTGTGGTTCTTTTCAACTATAAAACATTCATTATACACTTTTCTCGCAATGTCCCTTTCTTTCCAAATATAGAGTGCTTTGCATCAATTTTCGCGTTTTTTTGTAGGTAACAAGCTCAAAAACACTCAAAATATACCTTTTTGGTAATGTTTTTCTACTTCTTGATATTGGTTGGTTTGCATCCGTTTTAGCGTTTTTCTACGTAAAACACTGAGAAGACACGTTTTCAGTAATTTTGTTTTGGTTTGCCATATAGAGTGAGTTCCTCATTATTTATCGTTTTGGTGCCTAACATGCTGAAAACACTGAAAACACAGATTTCTGGTAAGGTCGTTTAATTTCCTCATATGGGAGGCTTTGCATGCACTTTAGTGTTTGGTACATAACAGTCCGAAAAAAAGCTAATATCAATCTTTTTGATAATATTTTCTTATCATATAATTGCCCTAATTTTTCCCAGAATTTTGGCATCTCGGTACCTATGAAGGTGAATAACAAAAAAAAAAAAAAAAAAAAATCTTTTATTTATTTATTTATTTTTTATTTTTTTCTAAATAACGAATGTTATTTGTGTTTTAGCTTTTTGATAGTTAAGGAACTTAAAAACATTCATAATACACGTTTCTTGTAATGTCCTTACGTTTCCCAAACATAAGGTTCTTTGCATGTATTTAAGCGTTTTTATAGATAATATTATCAAAAACACTCAAAATACATGTTTTTGGTAATGTTATTCTGTTTCTCCATAAAGTTTGTTTTCCATGCGTTTTAACGGTTTGGTATGTAAGGAGCTCAAAAACACATATTGGCAAGTTCTTGGTAAAAGTTGGTTTTATTCTCATGTAATGTGATTAGCCTGCTTTTTAGTACTTTATTGCCTTACACGCTCAAAAACAATTAAAAGACACTTCTGGTAATGTCATTTTTTTCCCTCATAAAGCTAGTTTCGCATGCTATTTTGGGTATTGCTAACTAGGAATATGAAAAACACTCAAAATATAGGCATTTGCTAAGGTTGTTCTGTTTCTGAATTAAGATTGTTATTCATGAGTTTCAGAATTTTGGTATCTAAGAAACTTCTTTATGTACACGAGTTTTTGCGTTTTTCTACGTAAAACACTGAGAAGATACATTTTCAGTAATTTTGTTTTGGATTCCCATATAGAGTGAGTTCTTTATTATTTATCGTTTTGGTGCCTAACATGCTGGAAAACACACAAAAGACCGATTTCTGGTAAGGTCGTTTAATTTTCTCATATAGGAGGCTTTGCATGCACTTTAGTGTTTGGTACATAACAGTCCGAAAAAAAAAGCTAAAATGAACTTTTTTGATAATATTCTCTTATCATAAAATTGCCTTGAATTTTCCCAGAATTTTGGCATTTCGGTACCTATGAAGATAAATAACGAAAATTTTTTTTTTCTAAATAAAGAGTGGGTTTTAGGTTTTTGGTACTTAACAAACATAAAAACACTTATAATATACGTTTCTCGTAATGTCCTTTTGTTTCCAAAACATAAGGTTCTTTTCATGTATTTAAGCGTTTTTATAGATAACATGATCAAAAACACTCAAAATACATGTTTTTGGTAATGTTACTCTGTTTCTACATAAAGGGTGTTTTGTATGCGTTTTAGCGTTTTGGTATGTAAGGAGTTAAAAAAAAAATTAAAGGCAAGTTCTTCGTAAAAGTTGGTTTTATTCCCATGTAATGTGATTTTTCTGCTTTTTAGTGCTTTGTTGCATATCACCCTCAAAAACATTCAAAAACACTTTTCCGGTAATATTTTTTTTCCCACATAAAGCTAGTTTCGCATGTAATTTTGGATTTTCGTGACTAAGAATGCGAAAAACACTCAAAATACACACATTTGGTAAGGTAGTTGTGTTTCTCAATTAAAAGTGTTATTCATACATTTCAGCATTTTGGTATGTAAGAAACTTCTCTCTTTTTGCGTTTTTTGCCTTGTGGTTGGTGTGAAACTATAAAACACTCATTATACACGTTTTTCGTAATGTTCTTTTGTTTCCCAATATAGAGTGCTTTCCATCCATTTTCGCATTTTTTGTAGGTAAAAACACTCAAAGTATATCTTTTTTGGTAATGTCATTCTATTTCTTATTATTGGTTGGTTTGCATCCGTTTTAGCGTTTTTCTTCGTAAATCACTCAAAAGACACGTTTTCAGTAATATTGTTGAAATTGCTGAAAAAACACTCATAAGACAGATTTCTGGTAAATTCGTGTAATTTCCCCATATAGGTGGCTTTGCATGCACTTATGGGTTTGGTACATAAATCCGGAAAAAAGCTAAAAGAATCTTTTTTTCAATGTGTTTTTTACATAATTTCCCTGAATTTTGCCTGAATTTTGGCAACTTCATACTTATGTAGATGAATAAAAAAAAATCTATTTTTTTAGTTATTTATTTTTTCTCTATTTGTGGGTTTTAGTTTTTTGGTACTTAAGGAACTTAAAAACAATCACAATACACGATTTTCGTAATGCCCTTTCGTTTCACAGACATTGGGTTTTTTGCATGTATTTAAGCGTTTTTATAGGTAATATGATCAAAAAACACTCAAAATACATGTTTTTGGTAATGTTGTTCTGTTTCTCCATAAAGGGTGTTTTGCATGCGTTTTAGCGTTTTGGTATGTAAGGAGTTAAAAAACACTTAAAGGCAAGTTTAGTAAAAGTAAAAGTAAAAGTTGGTTTTATTCCTATATAATGTGATTATTCTGCTTTTAAGTGCTTTGTTGCATATCACGCTCTAAAACATTCAAAAGACACTTTTCTGATAATGTCATTTTTTTTCCAACATAAAGCTAGTTTCGCATGTAATTTGGAATTTTCGTAACTAAGAATGTGAAAAATACTCAAAATACACACATTTGGTAAAGTAGTTCTGTTTCTCAATTAAAATTGCTATTCATGAGTTTTAATATTTTTGTATGTAAGAAACTTCTCTATATACACGAGTTATGCGTTTTTTGTCTTGTGGTTCTTGTGAAACTATAAAACAATCATTATACACGTTTCTCTAAATGTCCTTTTTTCTTCCAAATATAGAGTGCTTTTACATCCATTTTCGCGTTTTTTGTAGGTAAAAAGCTCAAGAACACTTTTTGGTAATGTTATTCTTTTCTTTATATTCGTTGCTTTGCATCCGTTTTAGCGTTTTTTTCTACGTAAAACACTGAAAAAACACGTTTTCAGTAATTATGTTTTGGATTCACATATTGACTGGCTTCCATATTATTTATCGGTTTGGTGCCTAACATGTTGGAAAACACTGAAAAGACAAGTTTCTGATAAAGTCGTTTAATTTCCTCATATAGGTGGCTTTGCATGCACTTTAGGGTTTGGTAAATAACAATCCGAAAAAAATCTATAATTAACTTTTTTGATAATGTTCTTTTTTCCACATAAATTCCCTGAATTTTGGCAGAATTTTTTTTTTTTTTTTCTCTTTAAAGAGTGTTATTTGTGGGTTTTAACGTTTTGGTACTTAAGGAACTTAAAAACAGTCATAATACACGTTTCTCGTAATGTCCTTTCGTTTCCCAAAGATAGGGTTCTTTGCATGTACGAGTATTTAAGCGCTTTTATAGGTAACATGATCAAAAACACTTAAAACACATGTTTTTTGTAATGTTTTTCTGCTTCTCCATAAAGGAGTGTTTTGCATGCGTTTTAGCGTTTTGGTATGTAAGAGCTCAAAAACACATAATGGCAAGTTTTTCGTCAAAGTTGGATTTATTCCCATGTA
Organism: Scylla paramamosain; assembly: GCF_035594125.1. Classification (NCBI taxonomy): domain Eukaryota; kingdom Metazoa; phylum Arthropoda; class Malacostraca; order Decapoda; family Portunidae; genus Scylla; species Scylla paramamosain. Next base: position 8,242,609 of record NC_087189.1, on the reverse strand, counting down.
ATGTGATTGCCCTGCTTTCTAGTGATTTATTGCCTAACACGCTCAAAAACACTCAAAAGACACTTCTGGTAATGTCATTTTTTCCCACATAAATCTAGTTTCGCATGCTATTTGGGATTTTGCTAACTAAGAATGTGAAAAACAATGAAAATACACGCTTTTGGTAAGATTGTTCTGTTTCTCAATTAAGATTGTTATTCATGAGTTTTAGCAATTTGGTATCAAAGAAACTTCTTTATATACACGAGTTTTTGCGCTTTTTGCCTTGTGGTTCTTGTGAACCACAAGTTCTTTTGCTCGAAAATGATAACTCATTATACACGTTTTTCGTGATGTCCTTTTGTTTCCCAATAGGGAGTGCTTTGCATCGAATTTCACCTTTTTTGTAAGTAACAAGCTCAAAAACACTCAAAATATAGCTTTTTTGTAATGTTATTCTATTTTTTTTTCTTCATATTGGTTGGTTTTCATTTGTTTTAGCGTTTTTCTACGTAAAACACCGAAAACACACGTTTTCAGTAATTTTGTTTTCGATTCCCAAAGAATATTGCCAGAATTTTGGCATCTTAGTACCTATGAAGATGAATAATAAAAATAAAAAAAAAATTATACATTATTTTTTTTCTCTCTATAAAGAGTGTGTTATTTGTGGGTTTTAGCTTTTTTGGTACTTAAGGAACTTAAAAACACTCATAATACACGTTTCTCGTAATGTCCTTTCGTTTCCCAATAATAGGGTTCTTTGCATGAATTTAAGCGTTTTTATTGGTAACATGATCAAAAACACTCAAAATACATGTTTTTGGTAATGTTATTATGTTTCACCTTAAAGTGTATTTTGCATGCATTTTAGTGTTTTGGTATATAAGGAGCTCAAATATACTTAAAGGCAAGTTCTTGTTAAAAATTGGTTTTATTCCAATGTAATGTGATTGCCCTGCTTTTTAGTGCTTTATTGCCTAACACACTGAAAAACTCTCAAAAGATATTTTTCTGGTAATGTCATTTTTTTTCCCACATAAAGCTGGTTTCGCATGCAATTTGGGGTTTTGGTATTTAAGGATGTGTAAAGCACTCAAAATACACGCATTTAGTAAGATTGTTCTGTTTCTCAATTAAGAGGGTTGTTTCAGAGTTTCAGCATTTTGTAATGTAAAAAACTTCTCTATATACACGAGTTTTTGCGTTTTTAGCCTTGTAGTTCTTGTGAATAATAACTCTTTATACACGTTTCTCGTAATGTCCTTTTGCTTCTCAATATAGAGTGCTTTCCATCCATTTTCGCGTTTTTTTGTAGGTAACAATTTCAATAACACTCCAAATATACCTTTTTGGTAATGTTATTTTATTTCTTTATATTGGTTGGTTTACATCCGTTTTAGTGGTATTCTACGTAAAGCACCGAAAAGACACGTTTTTAGTAATTTTGTTTTGGATTAACATATAGATTGACTTTCATGTTAGTTATCGAGTTGGTTCCTAACATGCTGAAAAACACTTATAAGACCTTTTTCTGGCAAAGACGTTTAATTTTCCCATATAGGTCGCTTTGCATGCACTTTAAGGGTTTGGTACATAACAGTCCGAAAAAAAGCTAAATTCAACTTTTTTGATAATGTTCTTATTTCACATAATTTCCTGAATTTTGCCCGAATTTTGGCATCTCGGTACCTGTGAAGATGAATAAAAAAATGAAGAAAAAAATGAAGAATAAAAAAATGAAGAAAAAATAAATATTGTATTTTTTTTTTATTTATTTATTGTTTCTCAATAAGAGTGTTATTTGTGGCTTTTAGCTTTTTGGTAATTAATGAACTTAAAAACACTCATAATACACGTTTCTCGTAATCTCCTTTCGTTTCCCAAAAATACTGTTCTTTGCATGTATTTAAGCGTTTTTATTGGTAACATGATCAAAAACACTCAAAATACATGTTTTTGGTAAAGTTATTGTTTCCCCATAAAGAGTATTTTGCACGCGTTTTAGTGTTTTCGTATATAAAGAGCTCAAAAACATTTAAAGGCAAGTTCTTGGTAAAAATTCGTTTTCCTCCAATGTAATGTGTTTGCCCTCCTTTTTAGTGCTTTATTGCCTATCACGCTCAAAAACACTCAAAAGACACTTTTCTGGTAAAGTCATTTTTTTTTCCCACAAATCTATTTTCGCATGCAATTTGGGGTTTTGGTAACTAAGAATGTGAAAAGCACTTAAAATACACGCATTTATTAAGGTTGTTCTGTTTCTCAATTAGAAGTGTTATACATGAGTTTTAGCATTTTTCTATCTAGGAAACCTCTTCATATACACGAGATTTTGCGTTTTTTGCTTTGTGGTTCTTTTGAACTATAAAACACTCATCATACACTTTTCTTGCAATGTCCTTTTGTTTCCCAATTTTGAGTGCTTTGCATCAATTTCCGCGTTTTTTGTAGATAACAAGCTCAAAAACACTCAAAATATATCTTTTTAGTAACGTTTTTCTATTTCTTGTTATTGGTTGCTTTGCATCCGTTTTACCGTTTTTCTACGTAAAACACTGAGAAGACACGTTTTCAGTAACTTTGTTTTGGATTCCCATATAGAGTGAGTTCCTTATTATTGATCGTTTTGGTGTCTAACATGCTAAAAAACACTCAAAACACAGATTTCTGGTAAGGTCATTTAATTTCCTCATATAGGAGGCTTTGTATGCACTTTAGGATTTGGTACATAACAGTCCGAAAAAAAAAGCTGAAATTAACTTTTTTTTATAATATTCTTTTATCATATGATTGCCCTGAATTTTCCCAGAATTTTTGCATCTCGGTACCTATGAAGATGAATGTCAAAAAAAAAAAAAAAAATCCTATTTTTTATTTTTTTTATTTTTTATTTTCTAAATAAAAAGTGTTATTTGTGGGTTTTAGCTTTTTGGTACTTAAGGAACTTAAAAAAAAAAACACTCATAATACACGTTTCTCATAATGTCCCTTTGTTTCACAAACATAATGTTCTTTGCATGTATGTAAGCGTTTTTATAGATAAAATGATCAAAAACACTCAAAATACATGTTTTTGGTAATTATTCTGTTTCTCCATAAAGTTTGTTTTGCATGCGTTTTAGCAGTTTGGTATATAAGGAGCTCAAAAACACTTAAAGGCAAGTTTTTGGTATAAATTGGTGTTATTGCAATGTAATATGATTGCCCTGCTTTTTAGTGCTTTATTGCCTATCACGCTCAAAAACACTCAAAAGACACTTTTCTTGTAAAGTAATTTTTTTTTTTTCCCACAAATCTATTTTCGCATGCAATTTGGGGTTTTAGTAACTAAGAATGTGAAAAGCACTCAAAATACACGCATTTAGTAAAGTTGTTCTGTTTGTCAATTAAGAGTGTTATTAATGAGTTTCAGCATTTTGGTATCTAGGAACCTTCTTCATATACGCGAGTTTTCGTGTTTTTTTGCCTTTTGGTTCTTTTGAACTATAAAAAAAACTCATTATACACTTTTCTTACAAAGTCCTTTTGTTTTCTAATATAGAGTGCTTTGCATCAATTTTCGCTTTTTTTTTGTAGGTAACAAGCTCAAAAACACTCAAAATATACCTTTTTGGTAATATTTTTCTATTTCTTGATATTGGTTGGTTTGCATCCGTTTTAGCGTGTTTCTACCTAAAACACAGAAAAAAACACGTTTTCAGCAACTTTGTTTTGGATTCTCATACAGAGTGAGTTCCTTATTATTTATCGTTTTGGTGCCTAACATGCTGAAAACACTCAAAAAACAGATTTCTGGTAAGGTCGTTTAATTTCCTCATATAGGAGTCTTTGGATGCACTATAGGGTTTGGTACATAAGAGTCCGAAAAAAAAGCTAAAATTAACTTTTTTGATAATTTTCTTTGATCATATAATAGCCCTGAATTTTCCCAGAATTTTGGCATCTCGGTACCTATGAAGATGAATAACAAAAAAAAAAAAAATCCTATTTTTTTATTTTCTTACTTTTTTTTTCTAAATAAAGAGTGTTATTTGTGGGTTTTAGCTTTTTGGTATTTAAGGAACTTAAAAACACTTATAATAAACAATTTTCGTAATGTCCTATCGTTTCGCGAACATAAGGTTCTTTGCATATATTTAAGCGTTTTTATAGATAACATGATCAAAAACACTCAAAATATATGTTTTTTGGTAATTTTATTCTGTTTCTCCATAAAAGGTGTTTTTCATGCGTTTTAGCGTTTTGGTATGTAATGAGCTCAAAAACACCTAAAGGCAAGTTCTTGGTAAAAGTTGTTTTTTTCCCATGTAATGTGATTGCCCTGCTTTTATTGCTTTATTGCCTAAGACGCTCAAAACACTCAAAAGACACTTTTCTGGTAATATCATTTTTTTTCCCACATAAAGCTAGTTTTGCATGGAATTTGGGAATTTGGTAACTAAGAATGTGAAAAAAACTCAAAACACAGGCATTAATATGTTTTTTTCTATTTCTTAATTAAAAGTGTTATTCATGAGTTTCAGAATTTTGGTAGGTAAGAAACTTTTCTAATACACACATTTGATAAGGTATTTCTGTTTCAAAATTAAAAGCGTTATTCATGAGTTTCATCTTTTTGGTATGTAAGAAACTTCTTTATGTACACGAGTTTTGTTCTTGTCAAACTATAAAACACTCATACACGTTTCTCGTAATGTCCTTTTCTTTGCCAATATAAAGTGCTTTCCATCCATTTTTTGCATTTTTTGTAGGTAACAAGCTCAAAAACACATCAAAATATATACTTTTGGTAATGTTATTCTATTTCTTCATATTGGTTGGTTTACATCCGTTTTAGCGTTTTTTTAAGTAAATCACTGAAAAGACACGTTTTCAGTAATATTTTTGAAATTGCTGAAAAACACTCAAAAGACAGGTTTCTGGTAAAGTCGTGTAATTTCCACATATATTTGGATTTGCATGCACTTCAGGGTTTGTACATAACTCCGGGAAAAAGGTAAAATTATTTTTTTTTATAATGATTTTTTTACAAAATTTCCATGAATTTTGCCAGAATTTTGGCATCTCGGTACCTATGAAGATGAATAACAAAAAAAAATTGTTTTTTTTTCTCTCTATAAAGAGTGTTATTTGTGGGTTTTAGGTTTTTGGTACTTAAGGAACTTAAAAACACTCATAATACACGATTTTCGTAATGTCCTTTTGTTATACAAACATAGGGTCCTTTACATGTATTTAAGCGTTTTTATAGATTACATGATCAAAACCCTCAAAATACATGTTTTTGGTAATGTTATTCTGTTTCTCCATATAGGGTGTTTTGCATGCGTTTTAGCGATTTGGTATGTAAGGAGTTAAAAAACACTTAAAGGCAAGTTCTTCGTAAAAGTTAGTTTTATTCCCATGTAATGTGATTGTTCTGCTTTTTAGTGCTTTGTTGCATATCACGCTCAAAAACACTAAAAAGACACTTTTTTGGAAATGTCATTTTTTTTTCCCTCATGAAGGTAGTTTCGCATGTAATTTGGGATTTTCGTAACTAAGAATGTGAAAAACTCTCAAAATACACACATTTGGTAAGGTAGTTCAGTTTCTCAATTAAAAGTGTTATTCATGCATTTCAGCATTTTGGTATGTAAGAAACTTCTCTATATACACGAATTTTTGCGTTTTTTGCCTTGTAGTTCGTGTGAAACTATAAAACACTCATTATACACGTTTTTCGTAATGTTCTTTTGTTTTCCAATATAGAGTGCTTTCCATCCATTTTCGCATTTTTTGTAGGTAACAAGCTGAAAAACACTCAAAATATATCTTTTTGGTAATGTTATTCTATTTCTTCATATTGGTTGGCTTGCATCCGTTTTAGCGTTTTTCTTCGTAAATCACTGAAAAGACACGTTTTTAGTAATATTGTTGAAATTGCTGAAAAAAACACTCAAAAGACAGATTTCTGGTAAAGTCGTGTAATTTCCCCATATAGGTGGCTTTGCATGCACTTCTGGGTTTGGTACATAATTCCGGAAAAAAGCAAACAAAAATTTTTTTATAATGTGTTTTTTTCATAATTTCCCTGAATTTTGCCTGAATTTTGGCATCTTCATACCTATGTAGATGAATAACAAAAAAAAAATCTATTTTTTTAGTTATTTATTTTTTCTCTATTTGTGGGTTTTAGTTTTTTGGTACTTGAGGAACTTAAAAACAATCATAATACACGATTTTCGTAATGTCTTTTCGTTTCACAGACATAGGGTTCTTTGCATGTATTTAAGCATTTTTATAGGTAACATGATCAAAAACACTCAAAGTACATGTTTTTGGTAATGTTATTCTGTTTCTCCATAAAGGGTGTTTCGCATGCGTTTTAGCGTTTTGGTATGTAAGGAGTTAAAAACACTTAAAAGCAAGTTCTTCGTAAAAGTTGGTTTTATTCCTATATAATGTGATTATTCTGCTTTTTAGTGCTTTGTTGCATATCACGCTCAAAAACACTCAAAAGACACTTTTCTGATAATGTCATTTTTTTTTTCCCACATAAAGCTAGTTTTGCATGTAATTTGGAATTTTCGTAACTAAGAATGTGAAAAACACTCAAAATACACACATTTGGTAAGGTAGTTCTGTTTCTCAACTAAAAGTGTTATTCATGAGTTTTAGCATTTTGGTATGTAAGAAACTTCTCTATATACACGAGTTTTGCGTTTTTTGTCTTGTGGTTCTTGTGAAACTATAAAACAATCATTATACACGTTTCTCTAAATATCCTTTTTTCTTCCCAATATAGAGTGCTTTTACATCCATTTTCGCGTTTTTTTTTTTTTTGTAGGTAAAAAGCTTAAAAACACGTTTTGGTAATGTTATTCTATTTCTTGATATTTGTTGCTTTGCATCCGTTTTAGCGTTTTTTCTACGTAAAACACTGAAAAGACACGTTTTCAGTAATTTTGTTTTGGATTTACATATTGACTGACTTCCATATTATTTATCGGTTTGGTGCCTATCATGCTGAAAAACACTGAAAAGACAGGTTTCTGGTAAAGTCGTTTAATTTCCTCATATAGGTGGCTTTGCATGCACTTTAGGGTATGGTAAATAACAATCCGAAAAAAAGCTATAATCAACCTTTTTGATAATGTTCTTTTTTCCACATAAATTCCCTGAATTTTGGCAGAATTTTTTATTTATTTTTTTATTTTATTTTTTTTATTTTTAAAGAGTGTTATTTGTGGGTTTTAACGTTTTGGTACTTAAGGAATTTAAAAACAGTCATAATACACGTTTTTCGTAATGTCCTTTTGTTTCCCAAAGATAGGGTTCTTTGCATGTATTTAAGCGTTTTTATAGGTAACATGATCAAAAACACTTAAAACACGTTTTTTTTGTAATGTTTTTTCTGCTTCTCCATATAGGAGTGTTTTGCATGCGTTTTAGCGTTATGGTATGTAAGGAGGTCAAAAACACTTAATGGCAAGTTCTTGGTCAATGTTGGTTTTATTCCCATGTAATGTGATTGCCCTGCTTTCTAGTGCTTTATTGCCAAACACGCTCAAAAACATTCAAAAGACACTTCTGGTAATGTCATTTTTTTCCCACATAAATCTAGTTTCGCATGCCATTTGGGATTTTGCTAACTAAGAATGTGAAAAACAATGAAAATACACGCTTTTGGTAAGATTGTTCTGTTTCTCAATTAAGACTGAATTCATGAATTTCAGCATTTTCGTATCTAAGAAACTTCTTTATATACACGAGTTTTTGCGCTTTTTGCCTTGTGGTTCTTGTGAACCACAAGTTTTTTTGCTCGAAAATAATAAGACACTCATTATACACGTTTCTCGTAATGTCCTTCCTGTGATGTGGTGACCAGAATTGGACAGCGTAGTCTAGATGAAGTCTGACCAGCGCCAAATGTAACTTTAATATTACTTCGGGAGTTCTACTTTTAGCACTCCTTAAAATGAATCATAATACACTATTTGCTTTGTTTCTGTTCTCTTTCCATTGCTTTCTTAGACGGAGTTCAGATATAACCTTAAATCTCAAATCTTTTACTTACCCTGAACCTACCAGAACTTGGTTGTTCATTGTGTAACTACTGTTTGGGTTTCTTCTACTTACGCTAAGTGCTTTGCATTTGTTGACATTAAACTGCATTTGCCATCTGTCCGTCTATTCGTTCAACCTATTCAAATCTGCCTGCAAGGCGATGGTATGCGATTCTGACCTAATTAATCTACATATTCTCGTGTCATCCGCAAATTTACTAACAACACTACTAATTCCATTATCCAAGCCATTGACATATATTACAAACAACATCGGCCCTAATACTAATAATCCCTTTGTCACCCCACCAATTACTTGACCCCACTCCGATTTAGAGCCGTTTACTACAACACTCTGTCGCCTAACGTATCTCAGTAGCCTGATATAGGATGCCGTAACTATCACCATTATCTGCCGCCTTGTAAACCCTACTGTATAAACTTACTCTCAGGTTTCTCAGGTAAGACTCCCCATTCCAGAAGCCGTGCTGTAACTGAGTTATCAAGTTATGTTTGTCTAAATGCTCTTAAATGTTCTTCGCTATTATTGACTCCATTATTTTACATTCAACAGAAGTTAAGCTGACAGGTTAGACGTTAAAGTTTTATCTCCTTTCTTAAAGGTAGGTACTATATTCGCCTGCCTCCAAATTACCGATACCTCACATGACTAAAGTGATTTCCTAAGGACAGAAACTAACAGATTACTTATAACCTTTTTCCTTTCCTTAAATACTGTGGAATATATTTCATCTGACCTGGTGACTTGAACTTTTCAACTTATCTATCTCCTGTTCCACTATCTCTTTTAGTTATGGTAATATCTGTCAGCTTCTCATCCTCTTCTACTCTAAATATCTTGTCACTCCGGCAAATCCTGCATGTTTTCCTGGGCAAAGACAATTAAAAAATACTCGCTCACAATTTTACTAATCTCCTCTCAACAACTAAGCAAGTCCCATTCTGCTGTCTTTAAGGAACTATTGTTTCTCTATTCTTCGTCTTATATGCCTGATAAAATCCCTTGAGGTCCATCATCGCTTGGCTGGCTACCTTTAATTCATAACTATTTTTAGCTTTCCTTGTTAAACTCCTGACTTTTCTAATTCATTATATTATGGCCTTAAAACCACTTCCCCTGTCCTTAATCTCATATATACTTCTCCTTCGCCCTATGTAGTGTTTTAACCTCAGTCATCCATTTAGGATCATTCTTCTGCGATCTTTTTCTTCTGTAAGGGATGTTCCCTAACTTTCCTGAATGTAATTTATCAACGAAATATTTATTTCGCTTCTCCATAAAGGGTGTTTTGCATGGGTTTTAGCGTTTCTGTACATAAGAACCTATAAAACACGTTTTTAGTAATGTTGTTTTGTATTCCTTTATAGAGTGCTTTCCATGCTTTTTAGCGTTCTGGTGTCTAACACGTTGAAAAACACTGAAAAGGCGCGTTGATGATAATGTCGTTTCGTTTCCCGATAAAGGGGGCTTCCAATGCATTTTGTCTTTTGGTACTTAACAATATGAAAAAGTTTAAGTAAAAGTTTTCGGTAGAGTTGTTTTTCCATATAAAGTGCTAATCATGTGTTTTTGAGTCTTGGTACCTAAAAAGCTCAAAATCTCTCATGATACACTTTTCTCGTAATGTCCTTTGTTTTCTCCATGTAGGATGCTTTGCGTGTAATTTGGCATTTTTGTACTTAACAAGCACAAAAACAATCAAAATACAAGTTTTTGGTAATGTTATTCTGTTTCTCAATAAAGGTTGTTTTGCATGCGTTTCAGCAATTTTGGACGTAAGAAGGTCAAAAACATTCTAAAGATACTTTCTCGGTAATGTTATTTTATGTTGCCAAATAGGGTGCTTTCAATGCTTTTTAGCATTTTGATTCCTAACACAAGTAAACACTCAAAAGACACGTTTCCTGTAATATAGTTTTGCTTCTTCATATAGGGATCTGCATGCATTATGATGTTTTGCTACATAATATGAGAAACGCTCAAAATAAAGGTTTCATGTAATGTTGTTCTTTTTCTCTATATGGGGTGCTATTTATGCGTTTTAGCGTTTTGGTACTTAGAAAGCTCAAAAACACTAACAAAACTTGTTTATCCTAATGTCTTTCTATTTCCCCATATAGGATGTTTCTTATGTTTTTTGACGTTTTGGTACATAACAAGGTAAAAAAAAAAACACTAAAAACACATTTTTGGTGATGTTCTGTTTCTCCATTAAGAGATATAGGATATATTCAATTTTCATTCAGGCGGTTTAGTATTTGGTACCTAAGAGACTCAAAACACTGATAATGCACGTTTCTCGTAATGTCCTATCGTTTCCACATACAGGGTGCTTTACATGCATTTTTAAGTTGATGTACGTAACAGACTGAAAAAGACTCAAAATACACGTTTTTGGTAAGCTTTTTCTATTTGGTAGGGTTATTCGTGTTTGTTGCACGTGGTTTAGCGTTTTGGAACGTAAAAAGTTTAAAACACTTAAAAGACATGCTTTTAGTAATGTTATTTTGCATTTCTATATAAAGTGCTTTCCATGCTATTTAGCGTTTTCGTGCATAACACGCTGAAAAACACATAAAAACACATTTCTTACATTGTTGTTTAATTTTCTCGTATAGCGAGCAAGCATTGTGGTGTTTTGCTACCTGACAATGTGAAAAAAAACATTCAAATTACACGATTTGGGTAATGCTTTTCTCTTTCTCCATACAGTGTGCTTCTCATTTATTTTAGCGTTTTGGTACCTGAGAAGCTGAAAAAAAAGTCATAATACACGTTTTTTGTCATGTCCTTTCATTTCCTCATATAGGCTCTTTTTGGTGCTTTGGTACCTAACAGGGTGTTTGCATGGATTTTGACATTTTAGTTCGTAAAAACCTAAAAAAACACTCTAAAGAGACGTTTTAGTAGTTTTGTATTCCCCTATAGGGTGATTTCGTTGCTTCTTACTGATTTGGTGCCTAACACGCTCAAAAAATAACAAAAGAGAAGTTTCTAGTGATTTCGTTTCATTTCTACATATAGGTTGCTTTACATGCATGTTGGCATTTTGGTAATTATCATTGTAAAAAATATACGTTTTTGGTAAGTTTGTTCTTTTTCTTCAGAGCACTATTGAAGCTTTTTACTGATTTGGTACTTAAGAGAGTAATAAAAAAAAAAAAAAAAAACGTTTCTCGTAATGTCCTTTCATTTCCATATGCAGGGTGTTTTGTTTGATGATAGGCGATTTTGTACATAACAAGCTCAAAGACACTCAAAATACACGTTTTTGGTAAATGTATTCTGTTTCATCATATAGGGTATTTTCATGCGTTTTTGATGTCGTTTCATATATCTATATATGGGTCTTTGCATGCATTTTGGCTTTTTGGTAACTAACAATGTCATAACACTCAAAATGCACGTTTTTTTTTTTTTTTTGGCAATATTGTTCTTTTTCTCCATATAGAGCGTTATTCATGCGTTTTACCCTTTTGATACTAAGAAGGTCAAAAAACACTCATAATACACGTTTCTCGTAATGTCTTTTGATTTTTCCCATATAGGGTATTTTCGATTCATTTAGGCGTTTTTTTTATGTAACAATCTTATAAAACATTAAAAAAATACTTGTTTTTGGTAATGTTATTCTGTTTCTCCATAAAGGATGTTTTCTGTTTTTTTTTTTATCGTTTTGGTACGTAGGAAACTCAAAAGAAACGTTTTCTTAATGTTGTTTTGTATTCCCATATCAGGTGATTTGTATGCTTTTTAGCATTTTTGTGCCTAACACGCTGAAGAACATATTTTAGACACGTTTCTGAAATTTCGTTTCCTTTCCCCAAATAGGGAGCTTTACATGCATTATGGCGTTTTCATTCATAACAATATGAAAACACTGAAAATATACTTTTTTGGTAATGTTATTTAATATAGAGTGGTATTCATGCATTTTAGCGACTTCGTACCTAATAAGTAAAAAAAAAAAATCAATAGTACACATTTTAGTAACGTCTTTTCATTTTCCCAGTTAAGATACTATATATGCATTTTGGCGTTTTTCTACTTAACTAACTCGAAAACATTCGAAATATTTGTTTTTGATAATATTATTTCACCATGTTTTAATTTTTTTTTTCATGCGATTTAGCGTTTCGGTAGGTAAGACACTCAAAAACACTGAAAACAGACGTTTTTGGTTAGGTTGTTTTGTTTTCCTTTATAGGGTGCTTTCCATGCTTTTTAGCGTTTTGGTGCCTAGCACGCCAATAAACATTCAAAAGGCACTTTTCTGGAAATCGCGTTTCCTTTCCTCATTTAGGGTACAAAAACATGTATTAGTAGTGTTTTCGAAAATGCCGAACTGCATGCAAAGCTATACTGGAGAAACAAACAAAAACGTGTCTTTTGAGTGTTTTCAGCTTTTTACGTACCAAAACACTATAATGCATAGAAAAGAAACTTCATGGAGAAACAGAATAATATTGCCAAAAACGTGTATTTTGAATGTTTTTCAGCTTATTACGTACCAATACGCAAAAATTCATCCATTTCACCCTCTATAGGGTAAAGAGACGACATTCCCAGAAAAAAAAATGTTATTTCGGGGCTTTTCAGCGTTAGGCACCAAAACTCTAAAGAGCATGGAAGACACTCTTTATAAAAATCAAAACAACATTATCAAAATGGTGTCTTTAGAGTGTTTTTGAGCTTCTTACGTTCCAAAATGCTAAAACGCGTGCACAATAGCCTTTATCGGGAGACATTACCAAAAACGTATGATTTAAGCGTTTTCCAGCTTTTTAGAAACCAAAACGCCTAAATGGATGTGCTAATCACGTGTTTCAGTATTTTATTACCTAAGAAGCTCAAAAACACTTATAATATACGTTTTTGGTAATGTTGTTCTGTTTTTTATATATGGTATTCTGTATAGATTGTCGTACCTAACATGAGGAAAAAACCCATTTGTTTGGTTAATGCTTTTTTTCTCCATATAGAGTGATATTCACGTGTTTTAGTGTTTTCGTACATAAGATGTTGAAAAACACTCATAATAATATTTTTTCTTAATAACTTTTAGTTTGTCAATGTCCGTTAATTTGAGTGCATTTTGGCGTTTTCGTACCCAACAAGCTCAAAAACACTCATAACACACATTTTTGGTAATGTTCTATTTCACCATAAAGGATGTTTTCCACGCTTTTTAGAAATTCGGTACGTAAGAAGCTCAAAAACATTCAAAAGACACGTTTTCGATGTTATATATTTTTTTCCTATATAGAGTGTTTTCCATGTTCTTTTTTTTTTTTTTTTTTTGTGGGGTTGGTTTCTAATATGGTCAAAACACTCAAATGACACGTTTCCGGTAATATAATTTCTTTACATCAAATAGTGTGCTGTCTGCATTTTGGCGTTTTTGGAAGCTAATGATCGGGAAAACTCTCAAAACACGCGTTTACAGTAATGTCCTCTTTCTCCATAAAGGGTGTTTTTGATGCGTTTTAGAGTTTTAGTACGTAAGAAACTGAAAAACACTCAAAAGAGAAGTTTTTGTTAATATTGATTGCTTTTCCTATACAGGTTGTCTTGTATGCACTTTGGTGTTTTTGTATCTAACAAGCTCAAAAACACTCAGCATACAAGTTTTTCGTAATGTTGGTCTGTTTTTTTTTTTTTTTCTATGTATGGTGTTCACTATGCTTTTAGGCGTTTTGGTACCTATCATGGGAAAAAAAAAATTCATAAAGTACGCTTTTGGTAATGTTTTGTTTCTGCAAATATAGTATTATTCACGTGTTTTAGACTTCTGGTTTCTATGAAGCTGAAAAAGACATAATACACTTTTATGTTAATATCGTTTCCTTTACCTATATAGGGTAATTTGCATACATTTTGGAGTTTTGTTACCTAAGCTAAAAAAAAATATTTTTACTAATATTGTTTTGGACGCCTTTTATCGTTTTGGTACGTAAGAAGCTCAAAAACACTCAATTTTGTTAATGTTATCTTGTTTTCCCATATAGGGTGTTTTCCTTGCTTTTTAAGCGTTTTGCTGCCTATTACGCTCAAAACACCTAAATGACAAGTTTCTGGTGGTTTTGCTACTGGTTTTGTTAATGTTTTTTTTTCTCTCTCTCTCTCATATAGAGTAATATTCACGTGTTTTAGCGTTTTGGTAAATAAAAAAATAAAAATAAAAACATAATACACGTTTCTGTTAATATCGTTTCGTTTCCTTAAATAGGGTTCTTTGCATGCAATATGGGGTCTAGTACCTAACAAGTTAAAAGACACTGAAATAAGAATTTTTTGCTAAAGTTTCCCATAAATGTTTCTTTGCTCACATTTTAGCGTTTTGTACGCTCAAAACACTAAAAAGAAACGTTTTTCACAATGTTGTTTTCTTTTCTCATATAGAGCTATTTCCATGCTTTTTAGCTTTTTGTTGCCTAATTTGTTCGAAAATTCCCAAATGGCACGTTGCAGGTACTATCTTTTAGTTACTCCAGACAAGGTATTCTACATGCATTCTGTCGTTTTGGTACCTAACTTAAAAAACACTTAAAACACACGTTTTTGTTAATGTTCTATTTCTCAGTAAAGTGCGTTTTGCATGACTTTTAGAGTTTCGGTGCGTACGAAGCTGAAAAAACACTCAAAAGATATGTTTTTGGTAATGTTTTTTTTTTTTCTCTCTCTTCTTCTATAGGATGCTTTGCATGTACTTTGGCGTTTTGATAACTAACAAATTCAAAAATATTCATAATACATGTTTGTGATCATGTCGTTCTGTTTCTTCACATAGGGTGCTTTATATGTATTTTGGCGTTTTGGTCCCTAACATGGGGAAAAGCACCCATAATACACGTTTTTCGTAATGATGTTCTGTTTCTTCATATATAATGCTATTTACGTGTTTTAGCGTTTCGTTACATAAGAAGCTGAAAAACAGCGTTAATATCTTTTCTTTTCCCCATATCTGAAACTTTGCATGCATTTTGGCGATTAGTTATCTAACAAGCTCAAAAACACTCAAACACACGTTTTTTGCTAATATTGTTCTGTTTTTTTTTTCATAAATTGTTATCGTTTTGGTACGTAAGAAGCTCAAGAGCACACAAAATACACGTTTTTGTTGAAGTTGTTTCGTTTTCCTATATAGGGTATTTTCCATGTTTTTTTTTTTTTTTTAGCGTTTTGGTGCCTAATACTCTAAAAAAAAAAAAAAAAAAAACACCTAAATGACATGTTTTTGGAAATGTCGTTTCGTTACTTCATATAGGGCGCTCTGCATGCATTTTGGCGTTTTACTACTTATTACGCTGATAATACACATTGTTGGTATTTTTTTTCTCTCCAGAAACAGTGTTTTCCATGCGTTTTACCGTTTTAGTACGTAAGCTGAAAAAAAAAAAAAAAAAAAAAAAAAAAAAAAAAAAAAAAAAAAAATATATATATATATATATATATATATATATATATATATATATATATATATATATATATATATATATATATATATATATATATATATATATATATATATATATATATATATATATATATATATATATATATATATATATATATATATATATATATATATATATATATATATATATATATATATATATATATATATATATATATATATATATATATATTTTTTTTTTTTTTTTTTTCATACAGGGTGCTTTGCATGCACTTTGGTGATTTAGCACCTAAGAAGCTCAAAAACATATAAAAGACGTTTTTAGTAATGTTGTTCTGTTTCTAGATATAGTGTGCTATTGACGTTTTTTTAGCGTTTTTTTTTAACCTAAGAAGCTGAAAATACTCATAATACTCTTTCAATATCCTTTTTTTTTTTATCCAATATCTTGATATTTTCATTGAATTTCACGTTTTGGTTCCTAACAAGTTGGAAGTCGCTCAAATCACACTTTTTTTTTTTGTAATGTATCCCCATAAAACGTGTTTTCCACGCGCTTTAGCGTTTTGATACATAAGAAGCTCAAAAACACTCAAAAAATATCTTTCTGGTAATGTCGCTCCGTGCTTTGCATGCATTTTGCAGTTTTGGTAGATAAGAAGCTCAAAACACTCAATAAACACGTTTTATGCAATGTTTTTTTTTCTGCTTCTCTATAAAGGGTACGTAAGAAGCTGAAAAACACTAAAAATACATGTTTTTGGTTATGTTGTTTGCTTTTTGTAATATAGAGCGTTTTGGTACATAAGATTTTCAAAAACACTCAAAAAGAGTTGTTTATTTTTTGGTAATCTCGTTCGGCTACTAAAATGGTGATTTCATTCATTTTGCAGTTTTGATAGCTAAGAAGCTGAACAACACTCAATATGGTCTTTTTTGCAACTTTTTTCTTTCTCCATGAAGGATTTTTTATATGCACTTTTAGCGTTTTGGTAAATAACAAGCTCAAAACACTCATAATACACGTTTTAGATAATGTTCTGATTTCTTTATGTAGGGTGTTTTGTATACATTTTGGCTTTTTAGCACTTAACATAGAGAAAATCACCCATAATAATTTTTTTTTTTCATATAATGTTGTTCTGTTTCTCCTTATAGATTCCTATTCATGTGTTTTAGCGTTTTGGTACATAAGAAGCTAAAAAAAAAAAAACGCTCATAATACACGTTTCTGTTAATATCGTTTCCTTTAGATATATCAAATCATTCATTTTGGCATTTTAATACCTAAACCTAACAATCTGGAAAACACACAAATCATACGTTTTTGGTAATGTTGTTCAGTTTCTCTGTAAAAGGTATTTAACACGTGTTTTAGCGTTTTGGTACGTAAGAAGCTTAAAGAAAAAAAAACACAAAATACACAATTTTGATATTTTATAATGAATGTTTTTCTTCCTTTTTACCGTTGGTTGCCTAATATCCTCAAAAAACACCCTTTTGACACGTTTCTGGGAATGTCGTGTTCTAACCCCGGATAGGGTGATTTGTATATATTTTGGAGGGTTGGTATCTAATAAGCTGGAACTACTGAAAAGATGTTTTTGGTATTGTTATTTGCTATTCACATATAAAGTAATTTGCGTGCATTTTGGCTCTTTGGTACCTAACAATCTTAATAACACTCATAATACACCATTCTAGTAATCTTTTTTTTTTTTTTTTGTTATATAAGGTGCTTGTCTGCATTTGACGTTTTAGTACGTAACATGGCGAAAACTCATAATACACGTTTTTGGTAATGTTGTTCTATTTTTCCATATAGAGAGCGATTCACGTAATTTAGTGTTTTGGTATCAATAATGTTGAAAAACACTTATAACACACGTTTCTGTTAATATCGTTTCGTTTTCCAGTAACGGATACTTTGGATGCATTTTGGCGTTTATTACCTAAATAGCTCAAAAACACTCAAAACACACGTTTTTCTTAATATAGTTTTGTTTCACCTTAAAGGGTGTTTTACATATATTTTAGTGTTTTGGTACGTAAGAAGCTTAAGATTTCTTAAAAGACACGTTGTTGATAATGTTGCTTTGTTTCCCTCTGTTTTCTAGCGTTTTCGTGCCTAATATGCTCAAATCACACAAATTACACGTTTCTGCTGATGTCGATTCGCTACCCAAATAGGGTGCTTTGCATGCATTTTCACGTTTCGGTTCCCAAGTTGGAAAACAATGAAAAGACAAATTCTCGGTTATGTACTTCTGTTTCTCCATAAACAACGTTTTGTATGCGTTTTCGCGTTTTGGTACTAAGAAGCTGAAAAACGTTGAAAAGACACGTTTTTGTTATTGTTATTTGTTTTTGCCTTATTGGGAGTTTGCATGCACTTAAGCGTTTTGGTAAAAACACTCATAATACACATTTTTGTAATATTATTCTGTGCTTTATATGCATTTTAGCATTTTGGTACCTAACATTGAGAAAAGCACTCATAATACAAGTTTTGATAATGCTGTTCTTTTTCTCAATATAGTGATATTCACGTGTTTTTAGCTTTTTGTTACTGAAGAAGTTGAAAAACAATTATAACACACGTTTCTGCTAATATCGTTTCGTTTCCCCATATCGGGTGATTATCATGGACTTTGGTGTTTTGTTACCTAACAAGCCCAAAAACAATGAAGAAACACATTTTTTGGTAATGTTGTTCTGTTTCTCTATAAACAGTGTTACACTGTTTAAGCCTTTTGGTTCGGAAGAAGCTCAAAAACACTCAAAAGACGTGTTTTTGATAAAGAGTGTTTTCAATGTTTTTATAGCTTTTTTTTGTGGCTAATATGCTCAAAAAACACAGAAATGACACATCTCTGGGAATGCCGTTTCGTTACCTCAAATAGGATGCTTTGCATGTGTTTTGTTATTTTGGTACCCAGCTTATTGGAAAAAAAAAAGAAAAAAACTCAAAACACGTTTTTGGCAACGTTGCTCTGTTTCTCCATAAAGAGCGTTTCGCATGTTTTAACTTTTTTGGTATGTTACGAGCTTCAAAAAAAAAAAAATCATAACGCACGTTTTTGTATCCAAAATGCATATAAAGCAATTTGTATGAGTGCTTTGTATGCATTTTGGGGTTTTGGTACCTAAACACAAAGAAAAACACTCACAGTAGGTTTTTGGTAAAATTATTCTGTTTCTCCATATATATAAATATTCGCGCGTTTTAGCGTTTTGGTACATAAGAAGATAACCTTCAAAATACACACGATGATAATGTTATTTTGTTTTCCCATGTAGGGTATTTGTCATGCGTTTTAGAGTTTTGGTGCTTAATATGCTCAAAAACATCCAAATGGCACGTTTTCTGTAAATGTCGTTCTAGTATCTAACCAGCTGGAAAATACTAAACACACACACGTTTTCGGTAATGTTGTTAGGTTTCTCAATAAGATAATAATAATAATAATAATAATAATAATAATAAGATAACAATAATAAGTTTGCTTTTCTCAAATAGGGTGCTTAGCATGCACATTATCGTTTTGGTAAATAACAAGCTCAAAAAACACTCTTAATAAACTTTTCTGTTAATATCGTTTTATTTCAAAATATCGGGTAATTTGCATGCATTTTGGCGTTTTGGTACCTTTCAAGCTCGAAAACACTCAAAACACCCGTTTTTGGTAATGTTTTGTTCCTCCATAAAGATTGTTTTGGAGCGTTTTAGAGATTTGGTCCGTAATAAGCTCAAAAAACACGCAAAAGACACGTTTTTGATAATGTATAGTGTTTTCCATTCTTATCAGCGTTTTCATGTAAAAAAAAAAAAAACACCCAAATGACACGTTTCTGGTAAAATCGTTTTATTACCCCAAATAGGATATTTTGCATGCATTTTGTCGTCTTTGTACCTAACAAGATGGAAAACGCTTAAAACACACAAGTTCGTAATGTTATTCTACTTGCCGATGAATGGCGTTTTGCATGCATTTTAACGTTTTAGTACGTAAGCAGAAAAAATAAAACATTCAAAAGAATGTTCTTTATTTTTCCCATATAGCGTGCTTTGCATGCACTTAAGCGTTTTGGTACCTAACAAGCACAAAAACACTCATAATATTTTTTTTTATAATAAATTTGTTCTGTTTCTTCATGTTGGCTACTTTGTATGCATTTTGGCATTTTAGTACCTAACATAGGGGAAAACACTCATAATACACGTGTTTGGTAATGTTCTGTTTCCTAGATAGGGTGATTTGTATGCATTTTGGAGTTTTATTATCTAACATTGCGAAAAAAAAAACTCATAATACACGTTTTGGTAACGTTGTTCTGTTTCTTTATATAGAATGTTATTCATATATTTTTGAGTTTTGGTGAAAATCTCATAATGCACTTCTCTGTTAATATCGTTTCGTTTCCTAATATCGGGTAATATGCATGTATTTTGGTGTTTTCCGATCTAAAAAAGCTGAAAAACATTCAATACAAATGTTGTTTCTCCATAAAAAAAAAAAGTTATTTTCCACGCGTTTGAGTGTTTTGGTACGTAAGAAGCTAAAAAAAAAATATAAAAAAATTCAGCGATATGGTGCTTAATATACCCCAAAACAACCCATATGACAATTTTCCGGTAATGTCGTTCCGTTACTGCATCGAGGGTTCTTTGCATGTATTTTGGCATTTTGGTACTTATGAAGCTCAAAAACACTCAAAATACACGTTTTTGGCAATGTTGTCCTGTTTCTCCATTACACGTTATTTTGTATGCGTTTTAACGTGTTTGTACATAAGAAATAGAAAAAAAAAACATTTTTTTAAATCTTTTTCCATATAGGGTGCTTTGCTTGCACTTTGTCATTTTGGTACCTAACAAGCTCCAAAATTTTCACAACACACGATATTGGTAATGTTGTTCTGTTTCTTCATTTAGGGTTCTTTGTATGTATTTTGTCGTTTTGGTACCTGATAAGGGGAATATCGTTAATATCGTTTCGTTTCCCTATATAAGGTATTTTGCATGAATTTTGGCGTTTTATTACCTAATAAGCTCAAGAAAAAAAATCAAAACACTTTTTCCTAACGTTCTTCTGTTTCTTTAATAAAGGGTGGTTTCGACGCATTTTAGAGTTTCGGTAGGTAATAAGCTCAAAACACACAAAAAAAAGTTTTTTGATAAAGTTGTTTTGTTTTCCTATATAGAGTATTTTCCATGTCTTTTTTTTTTTCTAGCGTTAGGTGCCTACTATGCTTAAAAGTAACAAAACAACACGCTTCCAGGAATGTCATTTCGTTGCCCGAAATAGGGTGCTTTACATATATTTTGAAAATTTTGATTATAATAAGCTGGAAAACACTCAAAGCACACGTTTTTTTGGTAATGTTGTTCTGTTTCTCAATAAAGGGCGTTTTGTATGCGTTTTAGCGTTTTGGTTTGTCAGTAGCTGATAAACATCCAAAAGAGACGTTATTGGTGATCTTGTTTTCTTTTCCCATTTAAGGTGCCTCTCATGCTCTTGGGCGTTTGAGTACCTAACAAGTTAAAAAAAATAAAACACTCGCTTTTTGGTAATGTTGTTTCTCCGCATAGAGTACTATACGCTTGTTTTGGCGTTTTGTTACCCAAGAAGCTGAAAAAGACTCATAATACACGTTTCCGTTAATAATGTTTCATTTACTCATATCAAGTACTTTGCATGCGATTCGATCTTTTACTAAAAAGCTAAGAAAAAAAAATCATAACACCTTTTTTTTTTTTTGTTTCTCCATAAAAGGTGTTTTGCACGCGTGTTACCGATTTCGTACGTAAGAAGCTCATAAACACTCAAAAGACACGTTTTTGATAATACGTTTCTTAATGCCGGATGCTTTGTCTGCATTTTGGCGTTTTGTTGCCTAACATTTGGAAAATATCTCATAAAACACGTTTTTGGTAAAGTTCTTGCTTCTCGATATAGAGTGCCCTTCACGTGTTTTAGAGGTTTAGTACGTAAGAGACTGGAAAAGATTCATAACACAATTTTCTGTCAATATCGTTTCATTTCCCCATATCGGGTACTTTGCTTTGGCTTTTTTTTTTTTTTTTTGGTACCTAACAAATTCAAAATCACATAAAACGCAGTTTTTTTTTTTTTTTTTTTTTGCTAATTTTGCTCTGTTTTTAAATAAAGGGTGTTTTGGACGCATTTTAACATTTTGGTCCATAAGCTTAAAAACAAAAGACACGTTTCTGATAATGTTTTGTTTTCCTATTTAGCGTGTTTTCCATTCTTTTAAACAAAAACACCCAAATGACACATTTCACGTAAAGCTGTTTTGTTACCCCATAGACGGTGATTTGCATGTATTTTGGCGTTTTGGTAACTAGGAAGTTCAATAACAGTGTTGTCCTGTTTGTATATAAAAGCTGTTTTGCATGTGTTTTAGCGTTTGGTACGTAAGAAGCTCAAAACACTCAAAAGAGTAACTTTTTTTTTTTTTTCTCAAAAATACCCATAATACAAATTCTTTGGTAATATTGGTATGTTTCTTTATATAGGCTGCTTTGTATGTATGTTAACGTTTTTGTACCTAACATGAGGACAAACAATATAAATACTCGTTTTTTTTCTCCATATAGAGATCTATTCATGTGATTTAGCATTTTGGTACGTAAGAAGCTAAAAAAAATACTCATAATACACTTTTTCTTTTAATATAATTTCGTTTCCCCATATCCCGCGTGTTCTTTGCATGCATTTTGGCGTTTTTTTTTTACCTAAAAGCTCAAAAACTTTCAAAACACTCTTTTTGCTAATGTTGTTCTGTTTCTATATAAAAATCGTTTCAGTCGCGTTTTAGCTATTAAGTACGTAAGATCAAAAACACTCAAAAGACACGTTTTTCATAGTTATTTTCTCCCATATATAGTATTTTGCATTCTTTTTAGCGTTTTGGAGCATAATATGCTAAAAAAAACAAAAAAACACGTTTTTGTTAAAATCCTTTCCTTTCCCTGTATAAAATACCTTGCATGCCTTCTGGGGTCTTATATAAGAAGCTCTTGTGTAAGAAGCTCAGAAACACATACAAGACCTTTTTTTTTTTATATAATATTGTTTGATTTCCCAAGCAAGGTATTTTCCATGCTTTTTTTTTTCGTTTTAGTGCCTATTAGGCATAAAATAAAAACATGTTTATGGTAATGTGTATGGTGAAATAGGATGTTTTACATATATTTTGACATTTTGGTACCTGTTAAGATCAAAAACTCTCAAAATGCACGTTTAGGGTAATGTTATTATTTTCCTTAATAAATTGTGTTTGGAATGCGTTTTAGAGTTTTGGTATGAAAGAAACGAAAAAAAAAAAAAAACTCAAAAGACACGTTTTTAATAATGTTGTCTTCTTTTTCCCATATAGGGTACTTAAGCAAACACTTTGCCGATTTGGTACCTAAAAAGCTCAAAAACACTCAGAAGACACTTTTCTGGTAATGTTTCCTTTTCCCATATGCCTCTCATTGAATTTTGGTATGTAACAAGTTTTAAAAGATACAATATGAACGTTTTTTGGTAATGTTGTTTTGTTTTTCCATACAGGGTGCTATTCGTGTGTTTTAGCATTTTATTATCTAAGAAGCTAAAAAGCACTAATAAAAAGCATTCCTGTTAATATCGTTTCGTTTCCTCAAATAGGGTCCTTTGCATGGATTTTGGTGTTTTTGTACATGACAAGGTAGGAAACACTCTAATCATACACTTTTTGGTAATTTTTCTGCACTTTTCCACGTCTTTTCATAGACGTCCAACCCTTCAGGAAGTAAACATATCACGCAGGGAAGCCACAGAACGCTTGACTTCTGATCTTTCTAAAATTTCTGATTGGGGCAGAGCAAACTTGGTATTGTTCAATGCCTCAAAAACTCAATTCCTCCATCTATCAACTCGACACAACCTTCCAGACAACTATCCCCTCTTCTTCAATGACACTCAACTGTCCCCCTCTTCTACACTGAACATCCTCGGTCTGTCCTTTACTTATAATCTGAACTGGAAACTTCACATATCATCTCTAGCTAAAACAGCTTCTATGAAGTTAGGTGTTCTGAAACGTCTCCGCCAGTTTTTCTCACCCCCCCCAGCTGCTAACTCTGTACAAGGGCCTTATCCGTCCATGTATGGAGTATGCTTCACATGTCTGGAGGGTTCCACTCGTACTGCTCTTCTAGACAGGGTGGAATCAAAAGCTTTTCGTCTCATCAACTCCTCTCCTCTAATTGACTGTCTTCAGCCTCTCTCTCACCACCGCAATGTTGCATAGCTAGCTGTCTTCTACCGCTATTTTCATGCTAATTGCTCTTCCGATCTTGCTAACTGCATGCCTCCCCTCCTTCCGCGGCCTCGCTGCACAGGACTTTCTTCTTTCTCTCACCCCTATTCTGTCCACCTCTCTAACGCAAGAGTTAACCAGTATTCTCAATCAGTCATCCCTTTCTCTGGTAAACTCTGGAACTCCCTGCCTGCTTTTGTATTTTCACCTTCCTATGACTTGAATTCCTTCAAGAGGGAGGTTTCAAGACACTTATTCATCAATTTTTGACCACTGCTTTGACCCTTTTATGGGAATGGCATTTCAGTGGGCATTTTTTTTTATTAGATTTTTGTTGCCCTTGGCCAGTGTTCTTCCTACATAAAAAAAAAAAAAACTAAAACTCATGCAAAACACCAATTATGGAAAATAGAACATCATTGCCCAAAAAAAAAACGTGTATATTGAGTGTTTTTTTTTTCAGATTCTTAGGTATTAAAATGTGAAAATGGATGCAAAACACCGTCTATGGGGTAACAGAACGACATTACCAGAAAAAAAAAATTCATAATATACGTTTTTGGTAATGTTGTGTTTCTCGATATTGACTGCTGTTCATGTATTTTAGGATTTTGGTAAAAAAAAAAGAAGCTAAAAAAAACATTAATAATACACTTTTCTGTTAATATCTTTTCGTTTCCCAAAGTTGGGTAAGGTTTTGTTCTCCCATATAGAGTGTTTTCCATACTTTCTAGCGTTTTGATTACTAATATACTGAAAAACACCCAAATGACAAGTTTGTGGTAATGTTGTTCTGTTATCCCAAACAGGGTGGTTTGCCTGCATTTTTTTGGTTTTGCCATATAACAAGATGAAAAACATTTAAAACACACGTTTTTAGTAATGTCATTCTGTTTCTTCATATATGCTTTATATGCGTTTTGCCGATTTGGTATCTAACATGGGGATAAACACTCCTAATACACATTTTTAATAATGTTGTTCCGTTTCTCAATGCAGACTGGTATTCACAAGTTTTAGCCTTTTGGTACATAAGAAGCTGAAAAAAGCTCATAATACACGTTTTCGTTAATATCCTTTAATTTCCAAATATCATGTGATCTGCATGGATTTTTGCATCTTGGTACCTAACAAGCTCAAGGTATTAAAGATATTAAAATGCGAAAATGGATGTAAAACACCGTCTATCGGGTAACGGAACAACATTACCAGAAACTTGTCATTTGGATGTTTTTTTTTTTAGCTTCTTACGTACCAAAATGCTAAAACGCGTCCACTGTATATTGAGATACATAACAATATTGCCAAAAACGTGGATTTTAAGTGTTTTGAGCTTCTTAGGGACCAAAACACCAAAATGGTAAAGGTACATTTTTTTTTCTTTTTACTTGTTAGGTACCAAAATCCCAAAGTGAATGCAAGACACCTTCTATGGGAAAAGAATACAACATTATTATAAACGTGTCTTTTTTTCGGGGGGTTGCCTTCAAAGGTATTAAATCGACAAACTGCATGCAAAGTAACCTACATCGGAAGAAAACAACTTTATTAAAAACGTCAATTTTGAATGTTTTGTTTTTAGTTCCTTACGTAACAAAACGCTAAAACGCATGGAAAATAACCTTTATAGAGAAAAAGAACATTACCAAAAACATGCATTTTTAGAGTTTCTAAGCTCCTTAGGTAACAAAACACCAATAAGCATGCAAAACACCCTCAATCGGGTAACGGAATGACTTTAACAGAAACATGTCATTTGGGAGTTTTGAGCATATTAAATTAAATCCTTTGAGAACACTCCATTTGGGAAAAGAAAAGAACATTATTAAAAATGTGTCTTTTGAAACTTTTTTGAGTTTCTTAAGTACCAAACGTGCTAAAACGCATGGATAACACCATTTATGAAGAAACAGAATAGCATTACCAAAAACGCGTGTATTGAAAGTTTTGAGCTTGTTAGGTACGAGAACGCCAAAATACATGCAATACATACTGAGAAACGAAACCATATTACATAAATATGTATTATAAGTGTTTTTGAACTTCATAGGTAAGAAAATGCTAAAACATGTGAATAGCACAATATATGGAAAAACAGAACAATATCACCAATAACGTGTATTATGAATATTTTTGAGTTTGTAAGGTACCAAAATGGTAAAGTTCATGCAAAGCACCCTATATGAGGGAAAATAAAACAACATTACCAAAAATGTGTATTAACAATAATTTTGAGCTTGTTAGTTATCAAAAAGCTAAAGTGCATGCAGAGCATCCTGTATGGGAAAAGCAAACATTACAAAAAATTTGTGTTTTGAGTATCTCTCAGCTTCTTACTTACCAAAACACTGAAACGCATACAAAACACTCTTCATGGAGAAACAGAAAAACATTAGCAAAAAAGTGTACTTTGAGATTGTTTAGAGCATGTTAGGTAACAAAACACCAAAATGCACGAAAATCACCGGACATTGGGAAACAAAACGATATTAACAGAAACTTCTATTATGAGTGTTTTTCAGCTTTTTATATACCAACACGCTTAAACACGTGAATAGCACTCTATATAGAGAAATAAAACATTACCAAAACTTTTATTATGAGTGTTTTTCCTCATATTAGGTACCAAAATGCAAAAATGCATACAAAGCACCCTATATGAAGAAACAAAGCAACATTACCAAAAAATGTGTATTGAGTATTTTTGAGATTGTTAGGTACCAAAACGCTAAAGGGCATTATTATAAAAGTGTCTTTTAAGTGTCTTTTGAGGTATTTTGCACGCGTTTTAACTTTTTGGTACGTAAGAGGCTTTTTGAGCCTCTTACGTACCAAAGAGTTAAAACGCGTGCAAAATACCCTGTATGAGGAAAAAGAATTACATTACTAAAAACGGAAGTTTTGAAAGTTTTGAGCTTGTTAGGTGACACAACGCCAAAATGCATGCAAATTAACTGATATTGGGAAGCGAAACGATATTAACACAAAAGTGTTTTATGATTGTTTTACAGCTTATGTAGCAAA
This sequence comes from Scylla paramamosain, assembly GCF_035594125.1. Lineage (NCBI taxonomy): Eukaryota > Metazoa > Arthropoda > Malacostraca > Decapoda > Portunidae > Scylla > Scylla paramamosain. The sequence continues at coordinate 8,215,803 of NC_087189.1, read as the reverse complement.
ACGCTAGAACGCTAGAAGCTTTATTCAGCTTCTTATGTGCCAAAAGGCTAAAACTTGTGAATTTGCATCCATTTTGACGTTTTTCTATGTAGCAAGCTCAAAAACTCTAAACACATGTTTTTGATAAAGTTGTTCTGTTCCCCATAAAGGGTATTTTACATGTGTTTTAGCGTTTTGGTACATAACTAGCTCAAAAACACTCAAAATACACGTTTTTGGTTAAGTCGTTTTGTTTTTCCATATTTGGTGCTTTGCATTCTTTTAGTCTTTTGGTGCTCAACACGTTCATAAACACTGAAAAGATACGTTCTTTTAACAATGTTAAAAACGCTTAAAAACATGTTTTTGATAATGTTGTTCTGTTTCTCCATGAAGAGTGCTATTCACAAGCATTACCTAAGTACCTAAGAAACTAAAAAAAAAAAAAAAAAAAAAAAACAATGCACATTTCTCAAAATATAATTTCTTTTTTCCATATATGGTGCTTTGCAATCATTTTGACGTTTTTTTTTCTAGATAACAAGCTAAAAAGACTCAAAATTCACGTTATTGTGTTTCTCCACAAATTCTGTATGCGTTTTAACGTTTTGATACGTAAGAAGCTCAAAAACACTCAAAAGACACTTTCTTGGTGATGTTTTTATTCCCATTTGGGGTATTCCCCTGCTATCTGGCGGTTTGGTGCCTACCACTCTCAAAAACATTCAAAACACATCTTTTCTCGTAATGTCCTTTCGTTTCCGCACATAGGAGCCTTTTGTCCTATAATAATACACGTGTCTCGTAATGTCCTTTTGTTTCTCCATATAGAGTGCTTTCCATGCATTCTGGCGTTTTTGTAAGGAAAAGAAAAAAAAAATTTCTTTTTTTTGTAATGTTATTCTTTTCTCTATAAAGGGTGTTTCACATGCGTTTTAAGGATTTTGAAAATATTCAAAAGACACGTTTTTGGTGATGTTGTTTTGTATTCCCATATCCGGTGTTTTGAATGCTATTTAGCGTTTTGTTGCTTAACACGCTGAAAATCACGCAAAAGACGTTTCTGGAATTATAGTTTCATTTCCCTATATAGGGAATTTTGCATCCATTTTGGCGTTTTGGTACCTAACACTGTAAAGAATATTTTAATTACACGTTTTTGGTAATGTCATTTTTCTCCATAGAACGCTATTTATGCGTATTAGCGTTTTGGTACCTAAGAAGCTCTAAAACACTTATAATACACGTTTTTCGTAATGTCCTTTGGTTTCGCCATATAGGGTGCTATGCATGCATTTTTAGTGTTTCGTTACATAACATGGTGAAAAACACTCAAAAACCACGTTTTTGGTAATGTTATTATGTTTCTCCATTAAGAGTGCTATTCAGTTGATTTAATGTTTTGTACTTTAAGAAACTCAGACACTCATAATACACGTTTCTCGTAATTTCCTTTCGTAATTTCGTAATTTCCTTTCCTTTTCGTTTCCCCTTTGCATGTTTTTTTTTTGGTGTTTTTGTATGTAACAAGCTCAAAACACTCAAAATACACGTTTTTGGTGATGTTATTCTGTTCCTCCATAAAAGGTGTTTTGGATGTGTTTTAGCATTTTGGAACGTAAGAAGCAAACGCTTAAAAGACACATTTTTGGTGATGTTATGTTGTATTCTCATATAGGATACTTTCCATGCTAATTAGGATGTGTTGAAAAAATACAAAAGACATTTTTCTTGTCATGTCGTTTCATTTACCCCTGTAGAGGAATTTGCAAGCACTTTGGCATTTTATAACCTAACAATGTGAAAAACACTCAAATTACACGTTTTTTTTCGTAATTATGTAGTTTCTCCAAACAGTGTGCTACTCATGCGTTTTAGCGTTTTCGAGCCTAAGAAGCGCAAAATCACTCATAATACACGTTTCTCGTAATATCTTTTCGTTTCCCCATATAGGATGCTTTTGCATGCATTTTTTTCGTTTCGGTACCTGAGATGGTTAAAAATACACACACACACACACACACACACATACACACACACACACACACACACACACACACACAAAAAAAAAATATATATATATATATATATATATATATATATATATATATATATATATATATATATATATATATATATATATATATATATATATATATATATATATATATATATATATATATATATATATATATATATATATATATATATATATATATATATATATATATATATATATATATATATATATATATATATATATATATATATATATATATATATATATATATATATATATATATATATATATATATATATATATTCTTTTTCTCCATTCAGAGTGCTGTTCACGCTTTGTAGCGTTTTGGTACCTAAGAAACTCAAAAACATTCATAATACGTGTTTTTGTAATGTCGTTTTGCTTCATCATATAGGGTGCTTTGGATGCATTTTGGTCTTTTTGTACGTAAGAAGCTGAAAAACACTAGAAATAGCCGTTTTTTTTATCTTTTTTTTTTTATTTATGAAATACACGTTACTTTATGATGGTTGTTTTGCACGCATTTTAGCGTTTTGGTACATAAGGTCAAAAATACTCTATAGACGCGTTTTTGCTATTTTTTTAATTATTTTTTTTATTTCCAAATATGGTGCCTTTTTAGTGATTTGGTTTCTAACACAAAAACAACAGAAGAAACGTAATGTCGTTTCGTTTCATCATTAAGAGGGCTTTAGATGCATTTTGGTGTTTTGGTACCTAAGTGCGAAATACAGTCAAAATACTATTTTTATGTAATGTTGTTCTGTTTGTCCATATAGACTACTACTGAGCCGTTTTAGCGTTTTGGTACTCATTATACACGTTTCTCGTACTGCCCTTTTGTTTCCTTATAAAGGATGCCTTGTATGCTTTTTTGGCGATTCGGAACCTAACAAAGTGGAAAACACCAAAAACACGTTTTTTGCGTTTTGGTGCCTAAAAACTAAAAAAAAAAAAAAACACTCGTAATACACTTGTCACTTATTGTCCATTCGTCTATTCATAGAGTGTTTTGCATGCATTTTGACGTGTTTTTTTTTTTCTTAGTAAGAAGCTCAAAACACTGAAAATAAACGTTTTGGGCAATGTTATTATGTTTCCCCAAAAAGGGTTTTTGCATGTGATTTAGCGTTTTTTTTATGTAAAAGTGTAAAAAAAAAGTTTAAAAATACAGGTTTTTGTAATGCTTTTTTTCCCCAAATGGAGTGATTCCACTGCTTTTTAGCGTTTTACTGTTAACGCACTGAAAATAGAAACACTTAAAAGACACGTTTTTGATAATGTCATTTTATTTCACCATATAGCTGGCTTTGCATGCTTTTTTGTGTTTTTGATAGCTGAAAATGTGAAAAACACTCAAAATATACGTTTTTGGTAATGTTGTTCTGTTTCTTAGCGTTTCCGTGCTTACCATGCTCAAAAACACTTAAAAGACACGTTTCTGGTAATGTCGTTTCGTTTCCCCACATAGGGTGCTTTACCTCCATTTTGCGGTTTCAGTACCTGATGATGTGAAAAACACTCAAAATACACTTCTTTGGTAATGTGTTTCTCGCTTTAGAGTGATATTTATGCGTTTTAGCTTTTTTATACCTAAAAATCTAAAAACTCCTACAATGCACGTTTTTCGTAATGGCTTTACGTTTCCCCATATAAAGTATTTTTCATGAATTTTTACATTTTTCTATGTAACAAGCTCAAAAACACTCAAAATACACGTTTTTCTCCTTAAAGGATTTTTTGCATGTGTTTCATTGTTTTGGTACGTAAGATCCCTCAAAACACTTAAGAGACGTTTTCTTTATAATATTGTTTTGGTTTCTCATATAGGGTGCTTTCCATGAACACTCATGAAACTCAAATGACACGTTCCTGGAAATTTCGTTTCCTTTGGGTGTTTTGCATGCATTTTGGCGTTTTGGTACCTAACAAAGTGAAATACACTCAAAATACACGTTTTTGGTAATGTTGCTCTGTTTCTCCATATAAAATGTTATTCATTCTTTTCAGTGTTTTTGGTACTTCCAAACGAAAAAAAAAAAAATATATATATATATATATATATATATATATATATATATATATATATATATATATATATATATATATATATATATATATATATATATATATATATATATATATATATATATATATATATATATATATATATATATATATATATATATATATATATATATATATATATATATATATATATATATATATTTATACGAGTATATACGTCTCTCGTAATGTCATTTTGTTTCCCCCTATAGGGTACTTTACAAGCATTTTAGCGCTCTTTTTACGAAATAACCCCAAAACACTTAAAATACTTGTTTCTAGTTATGTTATTCTGTTTCAACATAATGGGTAATGCATAAAAAACCTCTTATATGTTGAAACGAAACGACATTACAAGAAAAGTTTCTTTTGAGTCATTTCTCTGTATTAGGCACTAAAACGCTAAAACGTATGGAAAGCAGCCTATGCGGGAATAGAAAAGAACATTACCAAAAACGTGTTTTTTTTTTTAGTGTTTTCAGTTTCTTGCGTATCAAAACGCTAAAAAAAAAAAAAAAAACATGGAAAACACCCTCTATGGAGAAACAGAACATTACCAAAAATAGGTATTTTGAGTGTTTTTTTTTATCTTGTTACAAAAAACGCCAAAATGCATACAAAGAAATAAGGGGAAAGGATAAGAACATTACGAGACACGTGCATTTTTTTTTTTTTTTTTTTGACAAAATATGGAAAAAACAGAAAAACATTACCAAAAACGTTTATTTTCAGTGTATTTCACATTGTTTGGTAGCAAAACTTCACAATGCATGCAAAGGATCCTATATCGGAAAAGAAACGACACTTCCAGAAAAGAGTGTTTTGGGTGTTTATGAGAGTGCAAGGTACCAAAACACTAAAAAGCTTAGAAAACAACCTTTCGGGTTTTTTTTTTTTTACTGAAACGCATGCAAAACACTCATTATAAAAAAAAAAACAATAACTTTGCCAAAAACGTGTATTTTGAGTGTGTTTTAATTTGTTGCCTACAAAAACGCAAAAATGCATGGAAATTACCCTATATGGGGAAACGAAAAGAACATTACGAGAAACGACTGTTATGAGCGTTTTTGAGCTTCTAAGGTACCAAAACGCCAAAATGCATAATTAGTACACTTTATTAAGAAACTGAACAACATTACCAAAAACGTGTTTTATTGAGCGTTTTTCACATTGTTAACTACCAAAACCCAAAAATGTATGCAAACCATCCAATATGAGGGAAGGAAACGAGAAGTCAATAAACGTGTTTTTGAGTATTTACGAATGTGCTAGACACCAAATCGCTGAAAAGCATGGAAATTACCGTATATGGAAAAAAAAAAATCAAAACGCTAAAAAGTATGCAAAAATCATGTAATGGAGAAACCATATAACTTTAACAAAAACGTCTATTTTAAGTGTTTTTCATATGCTTAGGTGGAAAAAGTACTTCATATGGGGATACGAAGACATTACGAAAAACGTACATTGTGAATGTTTTTTGTGCTCCTTAGGTACTAAAACGCGAAAACACTTTAAAAGCTCTCTCAATGGAGAAAAAAAATTACAAAAAAGTGTATTTCGAGTGTTTTTGACATTGATAGGTAGAAAAATGACAAAATGCATGCAAAAGAACCTATATGAGGAAAAAAAATCCAGAAACATATCTTTTTAGTGCGCATGAGCGTGCTAAGCCCGAAAACACTAAAAAGCATCGAAAGCACACTAATGGGAAAAAAACAGCATCAACAAATTTTTTTTGTGTGTGTGTTTCTGAGCTGCTCACGTACCAAAACGCTAAAACGCTTACAATTTGAAAAAAAGAATATATATATATATATATATATATATATATATATATATATATATATATATATATATATATATATATATATATATATATATATATATATATATATATATATATATATATATATATATATATATATATATATATATATATATATATAACCAAAAAAAACGTGTATTTTGAGTGTTTTTTTTTCCACAATGTTAGGTACAAGCATGCCAAAATGCCTGCAGAGTACTCTATATGGGGAAACGGAAGAACGAGAAACGTCTATTATGAGTACTTTTGAGCTTCTTGGGTACCAAAACGCTGAAAATCATGAATAGCAATCTATATGGGGAAAAAGAACAATATTACCAAAAACGTGCATTTTGAGTGTTAGCAGTTGGTTGCTAACCACATTGTTAGCAAGCAAGCAAAGTACCCTTTACGGAGAAATAGAAAGTCATTACCAAAAAAACAATATTTTTTTTTGTATTTTTGAACTTGTTAGGTAGAAAAACGCCGAAATGCATGCAAAGTACCATATATGGGTAAACAAAAAGACAATACGAGAAAAGTGTATTATGTGTGAAAACGAAAACTCATTACGAGAAACTTTTTTTTTTTTTTAGTTTCTTAGGTACCAAAACACGAAAACGCGTTAATATAATTCTATATGCTGAAACAGAACAGCAGCAAAAACGGCAGCAAAACGGTAAAAAGTATGGAAAATTTCCTATATGGGAATAGAAAACATTACCAAAAACATGTCTTTTGTTTTCAGCTTCTTACGTATCAAAACGCTAAAGCGAAAGAAAAGACTCTCATTGGAGAAATAGAATAACATTCCCGAAAATAAGTATTTTGAGTTTTTGAGCTTGTTACGTACAAAAATGAAAAAAAAAATGCATGCAAAGTATTCTATATTGTTTTTGGTAAAGCTGTTTGTTTTTCCAATATAATGTGTTTTGCATGCACTTACAAGTTTAAAAACACTCTTTTTACATGGTTTTGTTGTTCTTTTTTTTTTTCATACTGGATGATTTTTTTTTTTTTCATTTTGGCGTTTTAGTACCTAACAATGGGGAAAACACTTATAATACATGCTTTTGGTAATGTCATTCTGTTTCATCATATAGAGTGCCATTCATGTGTTCTAGGGTTTTGGTCCTTTAGCTGAAAAACACTAATACGAGTAATACACCTTTCTGTTAATACCTTTCGTCTCCCAATATCGGGTAATTTAGATCCATTTTGCGTTTTGGTAATTAACAAGCTCAAAAATACTTAAAACCCATTTTTGCTAATGTTCTGTTTCTCCATAAAGGGATTTTTTGTATGTATCTTATCGTTTTGGTACGTAAGTTGAAAAACACTCAAAAGACACGTTTTTTGGTAATGTTGTTTGCTTTTTCCCATATAGGGGTCTTTGCATACACTTTAGCGTTTTAGTAAATAACAAGCTCGAAAACATTCATAACACACATTTTTGCTGATGTTGTTCAGTTTCTTCATATAAGGTGTTTTGTATGTATTTTAGCGTTTTGGTACCTAACATGAGGAAAAGGAATAATAATTCACGTTTTTTTTCATAATATTGTTCTGCTATTCATGTGTTTTACCGTTTTCCTACATAAGAAGCTAAAAAAAAAAAAATCTTATAATTCACGTTTCCTTTAATATCGTTTCGTTTCCCTATGTCGGGTGATTTGCATGCATTTTCGTGTTTTGGTACCTATGAATCTCATAAACACTCAAGGCACATGTTTTTTTGGTTATGTCCATAAAGGGTGTTTTCCACGGGGTTTTACCGTTTTGGTACCTAAGAAGCTCAAAAACACTCAAAATGCACGTTTTTGATAATATTTTGTTTTCATATGGTTTTCATATAGTGTTTTCCATGCTTTTTAGCGTCTCCGTGCTTAATATGATGAAAACACCCAAATGACACGTTTCTGGTAATGACGTTTCTTTAACCCATTTTGGCGTTTTGGTATCTAACAAGCTAGAAAACACACACATTTTTGGTAATGTTGTTGTGTTGCTTCGCAAAGGACGTTTATATACATTATAGCGTTTTGGTACCTAAGAAACTGAAAAAAATACACTCAAAAGATGTTTGCTTTTCCCATATAGGGTGTTTTACACACACTTTGGCGATTTGGTACCTAAGAAGCTCAAAAACACCCAAAGGACACGTTTTTGGCAATGTCGTTTTATTTTCCCATATAAGGTGCCTTATATGCATTTTGGCGTTTTGGTACCTAACAAGTTAAAAACATTAAAAATACACGTTTTTGGTAATGTTGTTCTGTTTATTCAAATAGAGTGTTATTCACGTATTTTAGCGTTCTTTTACCTAGAAAGCTGGAAAAAACTCATAATACACGTTTCTGTTAATATCGTTTCGTTTCCCCATATTGTGTACTTTGCAAGTATCTTGTGGTTTTGGAAAACACTCAAATCACGCGTTTATGGTAAGGTTTTCCCATAAAGGATGTTTGCATAATGTTTTGTTTTTGACAGAATTTCAGAATTTTTTTTTCCAGGTTTTTTATTGTTTAGTTGCCTAATACGCTAAAAAAAAAAAAAAAAAAACACTAATATGACACGTTTCTTGTAATGTCGTTTCGTACACACCAAGGGTGCTTTGCAGGCATTTTGGCTTTTTGGTACCTCACAAGCGGGAAAACGCTGAAAACACGTTTTTGATCATTTTGTTCTGTTTCTCTATAAATGGTGTTTTACATGTGTTTTAGCGTTTTGATATGTAAGAAGCTGAAAAACTCAAAAGACACGTTTTTGGTAATATTCTTTTCTTTTCCCATATAATGTGCTTTGCATGCACTTCTAGTTTTTAGCAACTTACAATCTCAAAAATTTTCATAATGTACTTTTTGGTAGTGTTGTTCTGCTTTTTCATATGCATTTTCGCGTTTTGGTACCTAACATGTGGAAAAACACTTATAATACACGTTTTTTTTCTTTGGGGGGGTAATGTTGTTCTGTTTCTTTATATAGGGTACTTTATATGCATTTTGGAGTTTTAGTATCTATCTTGAGGAAAAACACTCATAATACACGTCTTTTGTAATGTTGTTTTGTTTCTCCATATAGAGTGCTATACACGTGTTTTAACTCTTTGGTACATAAGAAGTTGAAAACACTCGTATAGTTTTCTGTTAATATCATTTCGTTTCCCAAAATAGAGTAATTTGCATGGCATAACAATCTTAAAACCACTCAAAATGCCCGTTTTTGTTATAGTTTAGTTTCTCCATAAAGGACGTTCTGCACGCATTTTTAGTGTTTGGTACGTAAGAAGCTCAAAAACACTCAAAAAACACGCTTTTGATAATGTTGTTTTCCGATATAGAGTGTTTTTCATACTTTTTAGCGTTTTGATGCCTATATGCTTAGAAATATAAATATGACATGTTTCTGGGATTGTCGTTTCGTTATCCGAAATAGGTTGTTTTGTTTGCATTTTGGAAATTTCGTATCTAACAAGCTGGAAAACACTCAATTGTACGGGGGTTGTAGGATTCGGACATGAATTTTTTTTCCTCTCATTTCTGCATTTTTTTTCTTTTTTTTTTCTTTTATATATGCAACGTTTTGATAAAAAAAAAATCCCCTTATGTAATGAGGTCTTCCATCATTAAATTCCACGGTTAACACCCCGCGAGACATTTCTGATTTTTTTTTTTCAATTTTTTCTTATATTTTTCTGATATATCTGTTTTCTTCAGTAACATAAAAAAAAAGGTTCTCTCTCAGCATACAACATTAGAGAACATAAAATTTTAGGTCTTACTATATCTCTTGATAAAAGTAAAAATTTTACTATTTTTTTCGTAAATCTAGCATATAATCAATGTATCAGCATCAAATATCTTTTCCATTAATATTTTATTTATTTCAAGCAGTGAAAACTTTTTTTTTTACTTAGAAATATGGCGAAACATAAAAAAATTCTATCCCCCCCTTCCACCTTCATCCCCGGGTAATTAAGCGTGAAATCATGAATCGCTTTAGTCCTATGTAGAAAACCAGTTGGAGTAATTAAATGAGACTATGTGTGCTTTTTCAGATGTATATATCATGTAAATTTCAATTCCCTAGCTGCAATAGGTAAATTATAGTAACCCCTTAAACTTAATGACATGGTATCTCAAACCGGCGGATTTTGGCATATAAAGATTATCTCCTTCGTTGTTATTCTTGTTACACATATACGGGCTATTGCAGCTTATGAAACTATGAGAGGCGAACAAAGTCTGCTATTGAAATTTTTGTTTGGAGTTGATTTTCATTTTGGACAAATATTTGAATGTCAAAATTTTTCTTACTTTTTCGTCGAACAAAAAAATCTTTTTATCATTGTACAAAAAAAAAGATAGCAGACATTGTTTTCCTATCCTTTCTGATTAAAATGCTTTTTGAATTAAAGAAATTGGTCAATAAATAAGGATGGAGATACGAGTTGAACATACGCAATTTAATATGCGAGTAGCGACCAAAACACAAATTTTTGGGAATGCTGTTCTGTTTCTCAATAAAAAGCGTTTTTGAATGCGTTTTAGCGTTATGCTACGTAAGAAGCTGATAACCACTCAAAAGTCACCTTTTGGCAGTTTTTTTTTTCACATTTAAGTTGCCTTATATAAACTTTGGCGTTTTGGTACCTAACAAGTTAAAAACACTCAATATACACGCTTTTTTTTTTTTTGTAATGTTCTGTTTCTCCATATAAAATCCTATACAGTTGTTTTAGCGTTTTATTACCTAAGTAGATGAAAAACACTATTAATACACGTTTCTGTTAGTATCGTTTTGTTTCCACATATCGGTTCCTTTGAATTCATTTTGTCGTTTTGGTACCTAACGAGGTCAAAAACACACATAACACTTTTTTGGTAATATTGTTCTGTTTCTCCATAAAAGGTGTGTTGAACGCGTTTTAGCATTTTGGTTCATAAGCTCAAAGAATTTCAAAAGACACGTTTTTTTATAATATTGTTTTGTTTTCTCATATGGAGTGTTTTCTATGCTTTTTAGCGTTTTGATGACTGATACGCTGAAACACACCCAAATGATACTTTGTTGGTGATGTTGTTTCGTCACTATGTATGCATTTTGGCGTTCTGGTATGTAACAGTCTCAAAACAGTCAATATACACGTTTTTGGAAATGTTGTTCTGTTTATCTATAAAGGATGTTTGTATGCGTTTCAACGTTTTGGTAAATAAGCTAAAAAAAAAAAAACGCTCAAAAGACACGTTTTTGGTAATGTTATTTATGTTTTGGTACCTTATAAGTTCAAAAAGAATCATAATACACGTTTTTTGGCAATGTTGTTATGTTTCGCCATATAGAGTGCCTTTCACTTGTTTTATCGTTTTGGTGCAAAAGAAGCTGAAAAACAATCATAATACACTTTTTTTTTTGTTAATATCGTTTCGTCTTTTTGGTACCTAGCCACCTAAAAAATAAAACACTCAAAACTCCTGTTTTTGGTAATGTTCTGTTTCTTCATGAAGGGTGTTTTGCACGCGTTTTAGCGTTTTGGTAAGTAAAAGCTCAAAAAAACACCCGAAGCCAGGCTTTTGATAATGTTGTTTTGTTTCCCCATATAGAGTGTTTTCCACGTTTTTTAGCGTTTTGGTGCCTAATATGCTTAAAAGCACCCAAAATGACAAGTTTTTGGTAATGTCATTCCGATATCACAGAGAGGGTGCTTTGCATACATTTTGACATTTTGGTACCGAAAAACCTGAAAAAACACTCAAACATACACGTTTTAGTACTGTTGTTCTATTTCTCCATAAAGGTGTTTTCCATGTGTGTAAAAAAAAAAAGAAACACAAACACACGTAATGTTGTTTGCTTTTCCCATATAGAGTTTTTTGCATGCACTTTACTGTTTTGGTAAATAACAAGCCCAAAAACACTCATAATGCACATTTGTGGTAATGACGTTCTTTTTCGTCATATAGGGTGCTTTGTGTGCATTTTGATGTTTGGTATCTAATATGAGGATAAGGAATCATAATGCATGTTTTTTTATTATGTTTTGTTTCTCCATATAGTGTGGTATTCACGTGTTTTAGAGCATTGGTACATGAGAAGCTAAGAAAGGCTCATAGTTCACCTTTCTGTTAATATCGTTTCGGTTTCTTATATCAGGTTTACCTGACAAGCTGAAAAACACTCAGAACTTTTGGTAAAGCTGTTCTGTTTCTCCATTTCCACGCGTTTTACCATTTTGGTAAGTAAGAAGCTCAAAAACACTGAAAAGACACGTTTTTTATAATGTTTTGTTTTCTTATATAGAGTGTTTTTCCATGCATTTTAGCGTTTTGGTACCTGATACGCTCAAAAACACCTAAATGACACGTTTCTGGTATGTCGTTTCGTTACCCATATGCTTAGCATATATTTTGCCGTTTTGGTACCTAATAAGCTCAAATTTTTTTTCTCCATAAAATTTTTCTCCATAAAAGGTGTTTTGTATGCGCTTTAAAGTTTTGGTACGTTAGAAGCTGGCACCTAACAAGCTCAAAAACACTGAAAAGACAGGTTTTTGTTAATGCCGTTTTCTTTTCCATTATAAAGTGCCTTGCATGCACTTTGGCGTTTTGGAAACAAATAAGAAAAAAAATACTTAATACACACGTTTTTGGTAATGTTGTCTTGTTTCTACAAATATAATGCTTTTCACGTGTTTTAGTGTTCTGTTACGTAAGAAGCTGAAAAACACTCATGATGCAGGTTTCTTTTTACTATCGTTTTGTTTCCCTATATTGAGTGGTTTGCACTAGGTCGTTTGTTATTTAAAAAGCAAGAAAACGCTCATATCACAAGTTTTGGGTAATGTTTCCCATAAAGGGTGTTTTGCTCTCGATTTAGCGTTCTTGTACGTAATAAACTGAAAAACACTCAAAAGACACGTTTCTGGTAATGTTGTTTTCCCTTATAGAGTATTTTCCATGCTTTTTAGCATTTTGGTGCCTAACAAATTAAAAACACTTACAATACCGTTTTTGATAATCTTGTTCTGTTTCTTCATATAACGTGATTTGTATGCATTTTGGCGTTCGGTACCTAACATTTGGAAAAACACTTATAATACACATTTTTGTTAATGTTCTCTTTCTCCATATAAAGAGGTATTTAAGTTTTTTTTTTTTTTGCGTTTTTTGTTATCTATTAAGTTTAAAAGCAATCATAATAGACATTTCTGTTAGAATAAGTTTCCTTTTTCTATATTTGGTACTTTACATGCCATTTTGGCGCTTTGTTATTTAACAAGCTCAGAAACACTAAAAACAAGTTTCTGCTAATGTTATGTTTCTCCATTATGTGTTATATGGACACTGTTTAGTGTTTTGGTACGTAAGAAGACCAAAAACATTAAAAAAAACACGTTTTTATTTATTTTTTTTTTCGTTTTTTTTTTTTTTTTTTTTTTAGCGTTTGATGACAAATACGCTCAAAAATACCTAAATGACAAGTTTTTGGTAATGTCGTTTTAATTACCTATATAGGGTGCTTTGCATGCATATTGGCATTTTCGTACCTTACAAGCTCAAAAATCTCAAAAAAAAAAAATAAAATGTCTTTTGACAATGTTTTTATGTTTCTCTATGAAGGATGTTTTGCATGCGTTTTAGCGTTTTGGTACGTAAGATGCTGAAAAACACTTAAAAGACACGTTTTTGGTAATGTTATTTACCTTTTCCGTATAGGGTGCTTGCATGCACTTAAGGGTTCTGGTACCTTACAAGCACAAAAACACTCATAACATACGTTTCTGGTAATGTTGTTCTTTTCTGCATAGACGGTGCTTTGTATGAATTTTGGTGTTTTGGTACCTAATGTGGGAAAAACACTCATAATATATGGCAATATTGTTATGTTTCTCCATATGTGCTATTCACGTCTTTTAGCGTTTTGGTACATAAGAAATTGAAAACTTCTCAGAATACACTTTTTTGTTAATATTCTTTCATTTCCAAATATCAGGTAATTAACATGTATTTTGGCGTTTTGGTACCTAACAAGCTGAAAAACACTCGAAACATCTGTTTTTGGTAATGTTGTTCTGTTTCTCTGTAAATGGTGTTTTCCACGCGTATTAGCGTTTTGGTACGTATAAAGCTCAAAAATACTCAAAAGACACGTTTTTAATAATAATGTTTTGTTTTCCCTTACAGAGTGTTTTTCATGCTTGTTTAACGTTTTGGTGCCTAATATGCTCAAAAACACTCAAAAGACAAGTTTGTCGTAATGTTTTGTTACACCAAATAAGGTGCTGTGCGTGCATTTTGGCGTTTTGGTTCGTTTTTGGTAATGTTTTATTATTTTAGCTTATAGGGATCTTTGTATGCATTTTATCGATTCGGTACCTAACAAGCTCAAAAATACTGAAAAGATACGTGTTTGGTAATGTTGTTTTCTCTTCACATATAAGGTGGCTTGCATGCAATTTTGGGTTTTGGTACCTAACAAGCTAAAAGACATTTAATATACATGTTTTTTTTTTTTTTTCAAACAGAGCGTGCTATACATTTGTTTTAGCGTCTTGTTACCTAAGAAACCTAAAAATACTCGTAATACATGTTTCTGTTAATATAACGATATTAACAGAAACGTGTATTATGAGTATTTTTAGCTTCATATGTAACAAAACGCTAAAACAAGTATATAGCACTCTATATGGAGAAAGAAAACAACTTTAAGAAAAAACGTGTATATTGAGTTTTTTTTTTTTTTTAACTTGTAGGTACGAAAACCCGAAATTGCATGCAAGTCACTTTATATTGGAAAAGAAAACAACATTACCGGAAACGTGTCTTTTTCCCCTGAAAGATGTTTCAGCGTTTTATTACGTAATAACCGGAAACAAAACATTCAAACTACACGTTTTTGGTAATGTTATGTTTATTCTTATAGGCTGATTCTTATGCATTTTGGTGCTTTGGTACCTGAAAAAGGGAAAATTACTCATAATACACGTTTTTGGTTATGATGTCCTGTTTCTCTTTATACAGTGTTATTTGACCGTTCTGGTAGATAAGTTGAATAAACGCTCATAATAACACCTAAGAAAAAAAGTTTTTTGGTAATATTGTTGTTTTTTCTTCATGTATGGTGCTTTGTTTTCATGTTGAAGTTTTGGTGCCTAACATGGTGAAAAGTCACAATATATGTTTTTAGTAATGTTGTTTTATTTCTCCATATAGAGAGCTATTCACGTCTCTCAGCGTTCTGATACATATGAAACACTCATAGTACACTTTTATATCAATATCGTTTCTTTTCTCCATATAGGGGACTTTGCCTGCATTTTGGCGTTTTTTTACCTAACATGCTCAAAAACACTCAAAACACACATCTAATATTGTTCTGTTTCTCCATAAAGGGTTTTTTGGACGCGTTTTAGCATTCTGGTACGTTAGAAGCTCAAAAACACTTAAAAGACACGTTTTTTTTTTTTTTATATTGTATTATTTTCCCGTATTAGTTGTTGACTCATTTCTGGTAATTTTGTTTCGTTATTCAGTATAAGGTGCTTTGCATGGATTTTGGGGGGTTTGATATCTAATAAGCTCAAAATTCTCAAAATACATATTCTTGGTAATGTAATGCTCTGTAAACGTTTTTTCTTTTTTTTCCCCATATAAGGTGCCTTGCATGCACTTTGGCGTTTTAGTACCTAGCAAGTTAAAAAAAGATATTTAATATACATGTTTTTTGACAATGTTGTTCTGCTTATCCATATAGAGTGCTATAAAATTGTTTTAGTGTTTTGTTACCAAAAATCTAAAAAGATAATTATAATGTACGTTTCTGTTAATACTGTTTCGTTTCCACATATCGCGTACTTTGCATGTAATTCTGCGTTTTCTTACCTAACAATACTCAATACATACATTTTTTGCTAATGTTATTATTAGTTTTTTTTTTTTTTTCACCATAAAGAGTTTGTTAATGACAAATGACTAAAAGGATACAGGGGATGAGGAGTATTCCTTACGAGGCGAGGTTGAAGCTGTTGAATTTACATTCTTTAGAGAGACGTAGGTTAAGAGGGGACCTGATAGAAGTCTTTAAGTGGTATAAGGGTTATAACAAGGGAGATGTAAGCAAAATTCTTAGGATCAGCAACCAGGGTAGAACAAGAAATAACGGGTTCAAGCTTGAAAAATTTAGGTTTAGGAAGGAGATAGGAAAAAATTGGTTCTCAAATAGAGTGGTAGACGAGTGGAACGGACTCAGTAATCATGTAGTTAGTGCTAGGACACTAGAGAGCTTTAAGAGAAGATTAGACAAGTTTATGGATGGGGATAACAGATGGAAATAGGTAGGTGTGTTTCATGCAGGGACTGCTACGTGTAAGCCTGGTCGCTTCTTGCAGCTTCCCTTATTTCTTATGTTCTTATGTACTCACCAAAATTAAAAGACATGGAAGCATCCTATATGGGAAAATAAAACAAGATTACTAAAAATGTCTCTTTTTAGTGTTTTTGAGCTACTTACCAAAACGCTAAAACGCATGCAAAAAAAAAAGAAAAAAAAAAAACCTTTGTGGAGAAACAATATTCTTTTTACCAAGAATGTGTTTTTCAGGTTGTAAAGGAGAAAAATTGCTAAAAGGCATGCAAAATATTCTATATGGCTAAGCGAAAAGACATTACGGGAAAGGTGTATTAAAGATTATGAGGTTCTTAGGTATAAAAACGCTAAAACGCACTCTGTATTGAGATATAGAACATTACCCAAAAAAATGAATTTTCAGTGTTTTCACATTGTTAACTGTCAAAATGAATGGGGAAATGAAATAAAATTTATAGAAACTTGTCTTTTGAGTGTTTAGGAGCGCGTTAAGCAGAAAAACGCTAAAAAGTATGAAAATCACCCCTTAGAGGAATACAAAACATTACAAAAAAAAAAAAAAAAAACGTCTTTTGAGAGTTTTTCAGCTTCTAACATACAAAAACACTACGCATGGAAAACACCCTTTATGGAAATACAAGTAACATTGCGAAAAAAACAAGTATTTATTTATTTATTTATTTTTTTTTTTTTTTGAGCTTGTTACGTAGAAAAACGCTAAAATGCATGAAAAATATTTTCATATGGGGAAACGAAAACATATAACAAGAAACGTGTATTATGAGTGTTTTTGATCCTCTTATGTACTCGTACCTAAACGCAAAAACGCTGTAATAGCACTGTATATGAAAAAAAATAAAATAAATAAATAAAATTAGAACATTATCTAAAACGTACGTTTTCAGTGTATTTCACAATATTCGGTGCCAAAACGCCGACATGCAAGGAGAGCACCCTATATGGGGAAAAGAAACGACATTTATAGAAACTTGTATTTTGAGTGTTTATGAGCGTGCTAAGCAACAAAACAATAAAAAAAAATAATGGAAAGCACCCTATAGGGGAAAACAAAACATTGCCAAAAACGTCTCTTTTCAGTGTTTTGAGCTACCTACCAAAACACTATAACGTATGTAAAAATAACTTTATGGAGAAACAGTATAACTTTACCAGAAAAGTGTATTTTGAGTTTTTTTTTTTTCTTCTAACATAGTAAAATGACAAAATGCATGCATAGTACCTTATTTTGAGAAACGAAAAGACATTACAAAAAAAAAAAACGTGTTATTATGAGTTTTGAGTTTTAAGGTACAAAGACGCTAAAAGTCATGGAGAAACAGAAAATTACCTAAAACGTGTATTTTGGGTGTTTTTCACATTGTTAGGTATTAAAAATCCATAATGCAAAGAAACATATATTGGGGAAGGAAAGGAGATTTCCAGAAACGTGTCTATTAAGTGTTTATTATCGTGTTAGGCACCAAACGCTAAAAACCATCGAAAGCATCCTATAAAGAAAAAAAAGTCTCTTTTCAGTGTTTTTTACGTATAAAAACGCTAAACGCATGAATAGCACTCTGTATGGAGAAATAGAACAACATTACCATTAAAGTGTATTATTAGTGTATTTAACATTGTTAGGTAATAAAACGCTAAAATCAATGCAAACCACCCCATATGGGGAAAAGGAAACGATAATTCCAGAAAAGTGTCTTTTTGAGTGTTAATGAGCGCGTTAAGCATCAAAACGCTAAAAAGCATGGAAATCACCCTATATGGGAAAACAAAACATTACCAAAAACGTCTCTTTTATGTGTTTTGAACTACTTAGCAAATCGATATAACGCATGTAAAAAAAAAAAAAGAGAAAAAATATGGAAAAACAGTATCTATTTTTACCAAAGAAAAGTGTATTTAAATTTTTTTTAGCTTGTAAAGTAGAAAAATGCCAAAAGATATGCTAAGTACTCCATATGGCGAAGCAAAAAGAGATTACAAGAAAGGTGTTATTAGGAAAGTTTAGGAGGTTCATAGGTACAAATACGCTAAAACGCATCAATAGCACTTTCAATGGAGATATAAATTAACATTACCAAAAACAAGTATTTTTAGTGTTTTCACAATGTTAACTGCCAAATGCATGCAAAACCCCATACATAGGGAAACGAAACGAAATTCAAGAATCCTTTTCTAGTGTGTCTTTTGAGTGTTTATCAGCATGTTAGGCAGGAAATCGCTAGAAAGTATGGAAATTACGTTATAGGAGAATACAAACCATCACAAAAAAAGTGCCTTTTGATAGTTTTTTTACATTCTAACGTACAAAAACTTTAGAACGCATGGAAAACACCCTTTATTGAAATATAAAAAAAACTAACAACTAGTATTTTGAGTTTTTGAGATTATTACATAGAAAAAAAAAACATCAAAATGCATGACAAGTATTTTATTTATGTTTTTTTTTTTTTTTATCTTCTTATGTACCAAAACGCGAAAACGCTGTAATAGCACTGTATATGAAGGAACAGAAGAACATTGCCTAAAACGTTTGCTTTTGGTGTATTTCACATTATTCGGTGTAAAAAAAAAAAAAAATGCATGGAAAGCATCCAGTATGAGGAAAGTAAACGAGATTTCCAGAAACTAATCGTTTGAGTGTTTATGAGCGTGCTTAGCAACAAAACACTAAAAAGCATGGAAAGCACCCTATATGAGAAGACAAAACATTGCCAAAAACGTCTCTTTTCATTGTTTTGAGCCACTTACCAAACCTCTACAACGTGTGTAAAAGTCTATGAAAAAACAATGTATTTTGAGTGTTTTTGATCTTCTTACATATTAAAATGGCAAAATGCATGATGAGTATTCTGTATAGGGAAACAAAAAGATATTAAGAGAAACGTGTTACTATGAGAATTTTTTTTTTGGGGGGGCGGTAAAAAACGCTAAAAGTAATGAATAGCACTATATATGGAGAAACAGAACATTACCAAAAATGTGTATTTTGAGTGTTTTTCACATTGTTAGGTACCAAAAAAGCCATAATGCATGCAAAGATGGCGGAAAAGAAACGAGATTTCCAGAAACATGACTGTTGAGTGTTTATGAGCGTGTTGGGCAAAAGAACGCTAAAAAACATGTAAAGCATCCTATATATATATATATATATATATATATATATATATATATATATATATATATATATATATATATATATATATATATATATATATATATATATATATATATATATATATATATATATATATATATATATATATATATATATATATATATATATATATATATATATATATATATATATATATATATATATATATATATATATATATATATATATATATATATATATATATATATATATATATATATATATATATATATATATATATATATATATATATATATATATATATATATATATATATATATATATATATATATATATATATATATATATATATATATATATATATATATATATATATATATATATATATATAAAACAACAACAACATATTTTCAGTGTTTTTGAGCTACTTACGTATTATATGGACTAACATAACGTATATGGACTAACGAAACAACATTACGAGAAACGTGTATTATGAGAGCTGTTGAGGTTCTAAGTACCAAATCGCTAATACTCATGAACAGCATTCTATACAGAGACACAGAACATTACCCAAAACGTGTATTTAGAGTGTTTATCACATTGTTGGGTATCAAAACGGCAAAATGCATGCAAAGCACACACACCCTTTGGTGAATTGAAAAGATATTTCCAGATACATGTCTTTAAGGTGTTTATGAGCCTGTTAAACTCCAAAACGCTAAAAATTAATGAAAGCACCCTGTGTAAGAAAACAAAAAACAACATTAGCAATTACGCTTCCTTTTAGTGTTTTTGAACTATATATGGATGCAAAAGATATTATGAAAAAACAATAAAAAAAATAGTAATTTTAGTGTTTTAGAGCTTGGTAAGTAAAAAAAAGAAAAAAAAACGCCAAACTGCATGGAAAGTACCTTATATGGGGTAACGAAAGAACATTACGAGAAACGTGTATTTTGAGTGCTTTTAAGATTCTTAGGTAGTAAAATGCGAAAACTCTATATGTAGAAACATAACCAAATAGCGTATATTTTCAGTGTTTTCACATTGTTATGTACCAAAGTAACAAAATGCTTGTGAAGCCATATGTGTAAACGAAAATGCATTTCAAAAAATTTATCTTTTGAGTGTTTTCAGCGAATTAGACACCAAAAAGAAAAAAAAAAAAAGACATGGAAATCACCTTATATGGGATTAGCTTGTTACGTAGCAAACCGCCAAAATGCATGTTAGCTAAATTATACGGGGAAACGAAAATAGATTGTGAGAATTGTGTATTATGAGTGTTTTTGAGCGGAAACGCAGTAATAGCAATCTAAATGGATAAACAGAAAAAAAATAAATAAAAGCATTACCAAAAAGATGTCTTTTGAGTGCTTTCTGCTTTTTTTTTTACTTACTAAAACGCTAAAACTATGAAAAACACCCTTTAAGGAGAAAGAGAATAACAATACGAAAAATAAGTATTTTGAGTGTTTTTCAGCTTCTTAGATATAAAAAAACGACAAAATGCATACAAAGTACTATATATGGAGAACGGAAAAGATATTACGAAAAACATGTGAAATACACACAAAAAAAAAAAAAACTGAAAAGACTCAAAATACACGCTTTTGGTTATGTTCTGTTCGGTTCATGCTCTTTTCGCTTTTGGTTATGTTCTGTTCGGTTCATGCTCTTTTCGCTTTTGGTACCTAAGAAACTCAAAAACACTCATAAAACACGTTTCTCGTAATGTGTTTTCGTTTCCCCTTAAAAAGTACTTTGCATTAATTTTGTCTTTTTTTCTTCGTAACAATCTCAAAAACACTCATAATACTTGTTTTTTTTTGTTAATGTTATTCTTTATTTCCCCCAAAAATTGTTTTCTAAACGATCTTGATAATGTTTTGTTTTCTCATATAGAATGCTTTCCATGCTTTTTGGGGTTTTGGTGCCTTAAACACTCAAAAAACACTTATATGGAAATGACGTTTCTTTTCCCCATATAGGGTAATAGCATGCATTTTGGAGTTTTGCTCTCAAACAATGTGAAATACACGCAAAATACTCGTTTTTGCTAATGTAGTTCTGTTTCTCCAAAGAGTTTTTCTACCAGAGAAGCTCAAAAGCACTCATAATACACGTTTCTCGTAAAGTTCTTCCATTACCCCATATAGAGTACTTTATTTTACGAATTTTGGCGTTTTTTGTACATAAGTTCAAAAACATTCAAAATACTTGTTTTTTGTAAATGTTATTCTGTTTCTCCATCAATGGTGTTTTGCATGTGTTTCAACGTTTTGGTACGTAATAAAGTCAAAAACACTTAAAGACAAGATTTTCGTAACTTTGTTTTATATTCCCATATAGGGTGGTTTTCATGCTTTTTTTAGCGTTTAGGAGCTCAACACGCTCATAAACACATAAAAGCCACGTTTCTGTAAATTTCATTTCGTTTCCCCAGATCAAAGGCTTTTCTTACATTTTGGCGTTTTTTTGTACCTAACAATGTGAAAAACGCTCAAAATACTCATTTTTGGTAAAGTTGTTCTGTTTTTCCATATAGAGTGCTATTTATGCGTTTTCGCGCTTTGGTACCTTAGAAGCTCAAAATACTCATAAAACGTTTTTCGCAATGTCTTTTTCCCTATGTATGGTACTTTGCATGTATTTTGTCGTTTTTATACCTAGCAAGCTAAAAAAAAAAAATCAAAAAGCGTATATTTCGTATTATTATTTTCTTTCTCCTTAAAGGTGTTTTGCATGCGTTTTAGCGTTTTAGTAAGTGAAAAGCAGAACAAAAACTCAAATGACGTTTTTATTTATTTATTTATTTATTTTTATTTATTTTTTCTGTTTATCCATATAGAGTACTAATAAAGCGTTTTCGTGTGTTGCTACATAAGATGCTCAAGAACACTCATAATACATAATTCTCACAATGCCTTTTCGTTTCCCCATATATATATAGCGAAACGGTTTGGCGGTTTGCTACTTAACAAGCGAAAAAAAAAAAAAAAACATTAAAAACACTTGTGTTTGATAATGTTATTCTGTTACTCCATATAGTGTGTTTTGCATGTGAATTACCATTTTATTACGTAGTAAGTTTATAAATACTAAAATAGCACGTTTGCCGTAACTTTGTTTTGTAATCCATATAAGGTTATTTCCTTGTTTTGTTTTGTTTTCGTTTTGGTGTTTAACTTGCTGAAAAACACTCAAAATATATATTTTCAGAAATGTCGTTTCGTTCACCCACATGGCTTGACAAGGATTTTGTTATTTTGGTACATAAAAATATGAAAAACAATGAAAATACTCGTTTTTTGGTAATATTCTCTTTCTGCATATAGAGTTTTCGTGATTTAGTACCTAAGAATCTTAAAAGCACTCATAATACACGTTTCTCGTTACCCCATATAAGGTACTTTCCAGGCAGTTTGGTGTTTTTTTTTTCATTACTAAGCCTTAAAACACCCAAATTACTTGTTTTTTGTTAATTTTATTGTGTTTCTCAATAATATCTGTTATGCATCCGTTTTAGCGTTTTGGTACGTAAGTAGCTCAAAAACACAAGAAGACATATTCAGTAATATTGTTTTTTGTTTTTGTTTTCCCGTATAGGTTACTTTCAATGATTTTTTGCGTTTTTGGGCTTAAGAGGCTCATAAACACCCTAAAGACATGTATCTGGAAATCTTTTCAATTTACCAAAAAGAGTGATTTACATGCATTTTGCCGTTTTGGCACCCAACAATGTGATAAAAACTAAAAATACACGTTTTTGGTAATGTTCCGTATATATATATATATATATATATATATATATATATATATATATATATATATATATATATATATATATATATATATATATATATATATATATATATATATATATATATATATATATATATATATATATATATATCATAAACTATACTACACGTTTATCTTAATGTCTTTTCGTTTCCCAATATAGAGTACTCTCCATGCATTTTATCATTTTAGTATGTAAGAAGATAAAAAAAAAAACACTCAAAATACACTTTTTTGGCAAAGTTATACTGTTTTTCCATAAAGAGATTTTTACATACGTTATAGTGGTTTGGTAAGTAGCTCAAAACACTGAAGAGACCTTTTTGGTAACGTGCTTTCCATGCTTTTTAGTATTATGTTGTTTAGCACGCTCATAAACAGTCAAAAGATAAGTTTCTGGAAATCTCGTTTACTTTCCCCATATAGGGTGCTTTCCATGCATTTTAGTATTTTCCCACCGAATAATATGATATACACCCAAAGCAAACGTTCCTTTGTTTCTTGATATACAGTTGTATTACAGCGTTTTCGCGTTTTGGTAGAAAAAAAAAAAAACACTCGTAATACATGTTCCTTATACTGTGTTTTCGTTTCCTTATATATAATACTTTTCATGCAGTTTGGACTTTTTATGCGTAACAAGATCAAAAACTCTCGAAATACTTTTTTTTTTTTGTTAATATTATTTGTATTTCCATTAGTTTTACCTTTTTTGTACGTCAGCAGCTCAAAAACTCTCAAAATGCACGTTTTCGGAATGTTATTTTGTATTCCCTCTATAGGGTGATTTTCATGCTTTTTAGCGTTTTGTTGCCTAACGTGCTCAAACACTCAAAAGACAACTTTTGGAAAATTTCGTTTCATTTTCCCATATAGGAGGTTTTTGCATGCATTTTGGCAGGTAACAATGTGAAAAATACATGTTGTTCTATATCTCCATATAGAGTGTGATTGGTGAGTTTTAGCATCTTTGGAACGTCATAAAATTTCTTAATACATCTTTCTCGTAATTTTTTTTTCCTTTCCTATATTGAGTACTTTGCATGCCTTTTAACAATTTTCTCCTTTCCAAGGTGAAAAAACATTCAGAATACACGTTTTTAGTCAAAAAAAAAAAAACTCTATAAAGGATATTTTACAAGCGTTTTAGCGTTATGTTAAGTAAATAACTAAAAAAAAAAAAGACACTCAGTAATCTTTTGTTTTCCCATAAAGAATGCCTTCCATGCTTTTTAGCATTTTGGTGCCTAGTAAGCTCGCTCATACACACTCAAAAGACACGTAACAATGTGAAAAACACTCAAAATACACGTTTTTTGGTAATTTTCTTCTGTTTCTCCATATAGAGTGCTATTGATACGTTTTGGGGTTTTTGTATCTAAGAGGCTTAAAACTGTTATAACACACGTGTCTCGTAATATCTTTTCGTTTCTCCTTATCGAGTACTTTGCATGCATTTTAGAATTTCACTACGTAAAAATCTCAAAATACACGTTTTTGGTGATATTATACTGTTTCTCCATAAAATGTTTTCTACATGCGTCATAACGTTTTGGTAAGTAGCTAACAAAAACATAGAAAAGAGACGTTTTTGATAATGTTTTGTTTTCCCATATAAGGTACATTCCATGCATTTTTTTTTTTCTTTTTAGCGTTTTGATTTTTAACACGTCATTAACACTCAAGAGACACGTTTCTGGAAATGTCGTTTCCTTTCCCCATGTTAGGTACTTTGCATTCATTTTGGTGTTTTAGTACCTAACAATGTGAAATACACTGATAATACACGTTTATGGTAATGTAGTTTTGTTTCTCCATACAGAATGCTATTCATTCGTTTAGAGTTTTGGTACTGAGAACCTCAAAACACTCATAATACACGTTTCTCGTAATGTTATTTCGTTACCCCATACAGAGTACTTTGCATGTATTTTGACGTAACAAGCATGTATTTTGACGTAACAAACTGAAAAACTCTAAAAATACTTGTTTTTTGGTAATGTTATTCTGTTTCTTCGAAAAGGGTGTACTGCATCCGTTATAGCGTTTTGGTACGTAAGTAGCTTAAAAAACAGTCAAAATAGTCGTTCTTGTTTTTTTGTTTTTTCATATAGGGTGCTTTTCATGGTTTTCAGCGTTTTGTTGCCTATCATGCTCATAAACACTTAAAAGACGCGTTTCTGGAAACCTGGTTTCTTTTCTACATAATGAGCGCTTTGCATGCGTTTTGGCGTTTTCGTACCTAAGTGTGAAAAAACTCAAACTACACGTTTTTGGTAATGTTGTTCTGTTTCTCTAAATAGAGTGCTATTCATGCGTTTCAGCGTTTTGGTATTATAATACACGTTTCTCGTAATACCTCATGGTTTCTCACAAACAACACTTTGCATGCATTTTGTAATTTTACTACGTAACAAGTTCAGAAAGACTTAAAATATACGTTTTTTTTTTTATAAACGTATACTGTTTCTCTATAAAAGTTATAGCTTTTTAGTAAGTAGCTCAAAAACACTGAAAAGAGACTTTTGGTAATGTTTTGTTTTTACATATGACGTGCATTCCATGCTTTTAAGCGTTTTGGTGCTTAACATACTCATAAACTCTAAAAAGATACGTTTCTTGAAATCTCGTTTCCTTTCCCCATATAAGGTGTTTTCCATGCATTTTGGCGTTTTGATAACTACCAATGTGAAATACACTCAAAATTAATGTTTTTGGTAATGTTCTTCTGTTTCTACATAAAGAAGCATTTTGGTCCATAAAAAGGTCAAACACACTCATAATACTTGTTTCACGTAATATCTTTTCGTTTCACAATATGTAATAATTTTTATGTTTTTTTTTAGTTTTCTACGAAACAAGTTAAAAAACACTCAAAATACTTGTTTTTAGTAAAGTTATTTTCTTTTCTCAATAAATGGTATTTTACATATAAGGAGGAGGCAGTAGACACCTGCCGAAACGATAATTACTCCCAGTGAGGTCTAAAGCACTGTTCAGGGGGTGCTGTGAACTTATCATTAAACCCAGTTGTGACCTCACTGAACGTTTCCCTTTGTGTCTCACAACACAAGGGGGCAGTCACAGCCTGCCCTCTAAAGACAACCCTCTTCCTCCACACGAAACTACAAGCACCTAATAACACACACACCCTTCACTCAAAAATTTTAAACTCATGGCGACTCCTACACCAGCCTCGGAGTCCCCATCTGGGGAGGGGACCATAAATGTCCCCAGGTCGGACTGCCTTTCCGTCGACGACCCTAAGTGTCTTGACACCCCCCACAACTTTTTCTTCATTAACTTCTGCAACATTCGAGGTCTAAGATCTAATTTTCAATCTGTAGAACACCACCTCTCCTCTTCTAAACCTCATCTTCTTTTCCTCACTGAAACTCAGGTGTCTGAGGCAACTGAAAGTAGCCCCTTTTCTGTTCCCTCCAACTTTCTCTATCCTCATTTTCGATCCAAAGCTGGATGCTGCGTTTATGTGAGCAGCACCTGCTCTCGTGCCCACGCTCTTGAATCTTCCGAGTTTTCCACCATCTGGCTACGACTACAGAGTCATTCTCATATTAAATTTATCTGTGCTGTATGCCTCTCTCCTAACTTCTCTGACTATAAGAAATTCTTTGACTACTTAACTTCCAAAGTGGAGCACATTCTGACCCTCTTCCCTTTTGCAGAGATCTCCATTCTTGGAGACTTCAATGTTCACCACCAGCTTTGGCTTTCCTCTCCCTTCACTGACCATCCTGGTGAACTAGCCTACAACTTTGCTATCCTCCATGACCTAGAGCAATTGGTGCAACACCCTACTCGTATTCCTGACCGTCTTGGAGATACGCCCAACATTCTTGACCTTTTCCTGACCTCTAATCCTTCTGCTTATGCTGTCACCCTTTCTTCTTATCCGTTGGGCTCCTCCGATCACAATCTCATATCTTTATCTTGTCCTATCACTCCAATCTCTCCTCAGGATCCCCCTAAGCGAAGGTGCCTCTGGCGTTTTGCCTTTGCTAATTGGGGGGACCTGAGGAGGTATTTTGCTGATTTTCCTTGGAATGGCTACTGCTTCCGTGTCAGAGACCCGTCTTTGTGTGCTGAGCGCATAACAGAGGTGACAGTCTCTGGCATGGAGGCATACATTCCTCACTCTTTTTCTCTTCCTAAACCTTCTAAACCTTGGTTTAACACAGCTTGTTCTCGTGCTATACATGATAGAGAGGTGGCCCACAAAAGGTACTTATCTCCAGAATCTCATGCACTTTATATTTCTGCCCGGAACCATGCCAAGTCTGTTCTCCAACTAGCCAAAAACTCCTTCATTAACAGAAAATGTCAAAACCTTTTAAGATCTAACTCCTCTCGTGATTTCTGGCATCTAGCCAAAAAATATCTCCAATAACTTTGCTTCTTCTTCTTTCCCTCCTCTACTTCAACCAGATGGCACCACTGCTATCACATCTATTTCTAAAGCTGAACTCTTTGCTCAAACCTTTGCTAAAAACTCTACCTTGGACGATTCTGTGCTTGTTCCTCCCTCTCCTCCAACCTCAGACTACTTCATGCCACCTATTAAAACTCTTCGCAATGATGTTTTCCATGCCCTCGCTGGCCTAAACCCTCGGAAGGCTTATGGACCTGATGGGGTCCCTCCTATTGTTCTCCGAAACTGTGCCTCCGTGCTTGCACCTTGCCTAGTCAAACTCTTTCAGCTCTGTCTGTCAACATCTACCTTTCCTTCTTGCTGGAAGTTTGCCTACATTCAACCTGTTCCTAAAAAGGGTGACCGCTCTAATCCCTTAAACTACCGTCCTATTGCTTTAATTTCCTGCTTATCTAAAGTTTTTGAATCTATCCTCAACAGGAAGATTCTTAAACATCTATCACTTCACAACCTTCTATCTATTCGCCAGTATGGGTTCCGTCAAGGCCGCTCTACTGGTGATCTTCTGGCGTTCCTTACTGAGTCTTGGTCATCCTCTTTTAGAGACTTTGGTGAAACTTTTGCTGTTGCCTTGGACATATCAAAAGCCTTTGATAGAGTCTGGCACAAAGCTTTGATTTCCAAACTACCCTCCTATGGTTTCTATCCTTCTCTCTGTAACTTCATCTCAAGTTTCCTTTCTGACCGTTCTATTGCTGCTGTGGTAGACGGTCACTGTTCTTCTCCTAAATCTATTAACAGTGGTGTTCCTCAGGGTTCTGTCCTGTCACCCACTCTCTTCTTATTATTCATTAATGATCTTCTAAACCAAACTTCTTGTCCTATCCACTCCGACGCTGATGATACCAACCTGTACTTTTCCACGTCTTTTCATAGACGTCCAACCCTTCAGGAGGTAAACATTTCACGCAGGGAAGCCACAGAACGCCTGACTTCTGATATTTCTAAAATTTCTGATTGGGGCAGAGCAAACTTGGTATTGTTCAATGCCTCAAAATCTCAATTCCTCCATCTATCAACTCGACACAACCTTCCAGACAACTATCCCCTCTTCTTCAATGACACTCAACTGTCCCCTTCTTCTACACTGAACATCCTCGGTCTGTCCTTTACTTATAATCTGAACTGGAAACTTCACATCTCATCTCTAGCTGAAACAGCTTCTATGACGTTAGGTGTTCTGAGACGTCTCCGCCAGTTTTTCCCACCCCCCCAACTGCTAACTCTGTACAAGGGCCTTATCCGTCCATGTATGGAGTATGCTTCACATGTCTGGGGGGGTTCCACTCATACTGCTCTTCTAGACAGGGTGGAATCAAAAGCTTTTCGTCTCATCAACTCCTCTCCTCTAACTGACTGTCTTCAGCCCCTCTCTCACCGCCGCAATGTTGCATATCTAGCTGTCTTCTACCGCTTCTAGCTGTCTTCTACTCATGCCAACTGCTCTTCTGATCTTGCTAACTGCATGCCTCCCCTCCTTCCGCGGCCTCGCTGCACAAGACTTTCTTCTTTCTCTCACTCCTATTCTGTCCACCTCTCTAACGCAAGAGTTAACCAGTATTCTCAATCATTCATCCCTTTCTCTGGTAAACTCTGGAACTCCTTGCCTGCTTCTGTATTTCCACCTTCCTATGACTTGAATTCCTTCAAGAGGGAGGTTTCAAGACACTTATCCACCAATTTT
Organism: Scylla paramamosain; assembly: GCF_035594125.1. Classification (NCBI taxonomy): domain Eukaryota; kingdom Metazoa; phylum Arthropoda; class Malacostraca; order Decapoda; family Portunidae; genus Scylla; species Scylla paramamosain. The sequence goes on along the minus strand of NC_087189.1, from coordinate 8,186,467 downwards.
TGACCACTGCTTTGACCCTTTTAGGGACTGGCATTTCAGTGGGCATTTTTTTTATTAGATTTTTGTTGCCCTTGGCCAGTATCCTTCCTACATAAAAAAAAAAAAAAAAAAAAAAAAAGCAAAGTACCCTATATCAGGAAAAGAAACTACATTTCCAGGAACGGGTCTTTTGACTTTTTATGAGCGTGTTAGGCACTAAAACGCTAAGAAACATGAAAATCACCTTATATGAAAATATAAAACAACATTACGGAAGCCGTGACCTTATATTGTTTTTGAGATTCTTACGTACGATAAAGCTAAACCGCATTAAAAATCTCTTTTAAAAAGAAGGAGAATAACATAACCAAACAAGAATTTTGAGTGTTTTTGAGCTTGTTACGCACAAAAACTCCGAAATGCATAGAAATTACCCTATATAGACGTCCAACCCTTCAGGAGTAAACATTTCACGCAGGGAAGCCACTGAACGCTTGACTTCTGATCTTTCTAAAATTTCTGATTGGGGCAGAGCAAACTTGGTATTGTTCAATGTCTCAAAAACTCAATTCCTCCATCTATCAACTCGACACAACCTTCCAGACAACTATCCCCTCTTCTTCAATAACACTCAACTGTCCCCCTCTTCTACACTGAACATCCTCGGTCTGTCCTTTACTTATAATCTGAACTGGAAACTTCACATCTCATCTCTAGCTAAAACAGCTTCTATGAAGTTAGGTGTTCTGAAACGTCTCTGCCAGTTTTTCTTACCCTCCCAGCTGCTAACTCTGTACAAGGGCCTTATCCGTCCATGTATGGAGTATGCTTCACATGTCTGGGGGGGTTCCACTCATACTGCTCTTCTAGACAGGGTGGAATCAACAGCTTTTCGTCTCATCAACTCCTCTCCTCTAACTGACTGTCTTCAGCCTCTCTCTCACCGCCGCAATGTTGCATCTCTAGCTATCTTCTACCACTATTTTCATGCTAACTGCTCTTCTGATCTTGCTAACTGCATGCCTCCCCTCCTCCCACGGCCTCGCTGCACAAGACTTTATTCTTTCTCTCACCCCTATTCTGTCAACCTCTCTAATGGTATCATCAGTTTAGAAGATCATTAATGAATAATAAGAAGAGAGTGGGTGACAGGACAGAACCCTGAGGAACACCACTGTTCATAGATTTAGGAGAAGAACAGTGACCGTCTACCACAGCAGCAATAGAACGGTCAGAAAGAAAACTTGCAAACCAACCAATATCAAGAAGCAGAAAAACATTACCAAAAATGTATATTTTGGGTGTTTTTTAGTTTGTTACCTACAAAAAAAAAAAAAAACGCGAAAATTGATATAAAGCACTCTATATTGGGAAACAAAGGGACATTGCGAAAAAAAGTGTATAATGAATGTTTTATAGTTCAACAAAACCATAAGGCAAAAAACGCAAAAACTCGTGTATATGGAGAAGTTTCCTAGATACCAAAATGCTGAAACTCATGAATAACACTCTTAATTGAGAAACAAAACAACCTTACTATATGCTTGTCAAAAACACTTAAAGGCAAGTTCTTGGTAAAAGTTGGTTTTAATCCCATGTAATATGATTGCCTTGCTTTTTAGTGCTTTATTGCCTAACGCGCTCAAAAACACTCAAAAGACACTTGTCGAAATGTCATTTTTTTCCCACGTAAAGCTAGTTTCACATGCTATTTGGGGTTTTGCTAACTAAGAATGTGAATAAAAAACACTCAAAATACATGTATTTGGTAAGGTTGTTCTGTTTCTCAATTAAGATTGTTATTCATGAGTTTCAGCATTTTGGTATCTAAGAAAGTTCTTTATATACACGAGTTTTTGCGTTTTTTGCCTTGTGGTTCTTGTGAACCACAAGTTCTTTTGCCCGAAAATAATAAGACACTCATTATACACGTTTGTCGCAATGTCCTTTTGTTTCCCAATAGGGAGTGCTTTGCATCTATTTTCGCGTTTTTTTGTAGGTAACAAGCTGAAAAACACTCAAAATTTACATTTTTGGTAATGTTATTCTATTTCTTCATATTGGTTGGTTTTCATCCGTTTTATCGTTTTTCTAAGTAAAACACCGAAAAGACACGTTTTCAGTAATTTTATTTTCGATTCCCAAAGAATTTTGCACGAATATTGGCATCTCAGTACCTATGAAGAATAAAAAAAAAAAAAAAAAAAAAAAAATATATATATATATATATATATATATATATATATATATATATATATATATATATATATATATATATATATATATATATATATATATATATATATATATATATATATATATTTTGTTATTAGTTTTTTTTTCTCTATAAAGAGTGTTATTTGTGGGTTTTAGCTTTTTGGTACTTAAGGAACTTAAAAACACTCATAATACACGTTTCTCGTAATGTCCTTTCGTTTCCCAAACATAAAGTTCTTTGCATGTATTTAAGCGTTTTTATAGATAACATGATCAAAAAACACTCAAAAATACATGTTTTTGGTAATGTTATTGTTTCTCCATAAAATGTGTTTTGCATGTATTTTAGCGTTTTGGTATGTAAGGAGTTAAACACACTTAAAGGCAAGTTTTTGGTAAAACTTGTTTTTTTTTCTCATGTAATGTGAATTTCTACTTTTTAGTGCTTTGTTGCATATTATGCAGAAAAACACTCAAAAGACACTTTTTTGGTAATGTCATTCTTTTTTCCCACATAAAGCTGTTTCGCATGTAATTTGGGATTTTCTTAACAAAGAATGTGAAAAACACTCAAAATACTCACATTTGGTAAGATAGTTCTGTTTTTCAATTAAAAGTGATATTCCATAGTTTCAGCATTTTGGAATGTAAGAAACTTCTCTATATACACGAGTTTTTGCGTTTTTTGCCTTGTGGTTCGTGTGAAACTATAAAACACTCATTATACATGTTTCTCGTAATGTCTTTTTTGCTTCCAAATATAGAGTGCTTTCTATCCATTTTCGCGTTTTATGTAGGTAACAATTTAAAAAGAACACGGAAAATATACCTTTTTTGTAATGTTATTCTATTTCCTCATATTGGTTGGTTTGCATCCGTTTTAGCGTTTTTCTACGTAAAACACTGAGAAGACACGTTTTCATTAACTTTGTTTTGAATTCCCATATAGAGTGAGTTCCTTATTATTTATCGGTTTGGTGCCTAACATGCTGAAAAAACACTCAAAACACAGATTTCTGATAAGGTCGTTTAATTTCCTCACATAGGAGGCTTTGCATGCACTTTAGGGTTTGGTACATAACAGTCCGAAAAAAAGCTAAAATTAACTGTTTTAATAATATTCTTTTATCATATAATTGCCCTGAATTTTCCCAGAATTTTGGCATCTCGGTACCTATGAAGATGAATAAGAAAGAAAAAAATAATAATAATTTTTAATTTTTTTATTTATTTATTTTTTCTAAATAAAGAGTGTTATTTGTGGGTTTTAGCTTTTTGGTACTTAAGAAACTTAAAAACACTTATAATACACATTTCTCGTAATATCCTTTTGTTTCCCAAACATAAGGATCTTTGCATGTATTTAAGCGTTTTTAAAGATAACATAATCAAAAACACTGAAAATATTATGTTTTTGTTAATTTTATTCTGTTTCTCTATAAAAAGGTGTTTTGCAGCCGTTTTAGCGTTTCGGTATGTAATGAGCTCAAAAACACTTAAAGGCAAGTTCTTGGTAAAAGTTTTTTTATTCCCATGGAATGTGATTACCCTGCTTTTTAGTGCTTTATTGCCTAACACGCTCAAAAACACTCAAAAGACACTTCTCTGTTAATATAATTTTGTTCCCATATAAAGCTTGTTTTGCATGGAATTTGTGGTTTTGGTAACTAAGAATGTGAAAAACACTCAAAATACAGGGATTTAGTAAGATTGTTCTGTTCCTTAATTAAAAGTGTTATTGATGAGTTTCAGCATTTTGGTATGTAAGAAACTTCTCTATGTACACGAGTTTTTGAGTTTTTTGCCTTGTGGTTCTAGTGAAACTATAAAACACTCATTATACACGTTTCTCGTAATGTCCTTTTCTTTCCCAATATAAAGTGCTTTCCATCCATTTTCGCATTTTTTGTAGGTAAGAAGCTCAAAAACACATCAAAATATATCTTTTTGGTAATGTTATTCTATTTCTTAATATTGGTTGGTTTACATTCGATTTAGCGTTTTTCTACGTAAACCACTGAAAAGACACGTTTTCAGTAATATTGTTCAAATTGCTAAAAAAAAACTCTCAAAAGACAGGTCTCTGGTAAAGTTGTGTAATTTCCCCATATAGGTGGCTTTGCATGCACTTCAGGGTTTGGTACATATATCCAGAATAAAGCTAAAATTATTTTTTTTTATAATGATTTTTTTTTACAAAATTTCCCTGAATTTTGCCAGAATTTTGAATTCTCGGTACCTATGAAGATGAATAACAAAAAAAAAAAAAATTGTTTTCTCTATAGAGACTGTTATTTGTGGGTTTTAGCTTTTTGGTACTTAAGGAACTTAAAAACACTCATAATACATAATTTTCGTACTGTCCTTTTCTTATACAAACATAGGGTTCTTTACATGTATTTATGTGTTTTTTTAGGTAACATGATTAAAAACACTTAAAATACATGTTCTTGGTAATGTTATTTTGTTTCTCCATAAAGGGTGTTTTGCATGCGTTTTAGCGTTTTGGTATGTAAGGAGTTAAAAAACACTTAAAGGCAAGTTCTTCGTAAAAGTTGGTTTTATTCCCATGTAATGTGATTGTTCTGCTTTTTAGTGCTTTGTTGCATATCACGCTGAAAAACACTCAAAAGACACATTTCTAGTAATGCCATTTTTTTTCCCACATGATGCTAGTTTCGCATGTAATTTGGCATTTTTGTAACTAAGAATGTTAAAAACACTCAAAATACACAATTTGGTAAGGGAGTTCTGTTTATCGATTAAAAGTGTTATTCATGCATTTCATCATTTTGGTATGTAAGAAACTTCTCTATATACCCGAGTTTTTGCTTTTATTGCCTTCTGGTTCTTTTAAAACTATAAAACACTCATTATACACGTTTCTCGTAATGTCCTTGTGCTTCCTAATATAGAATGCTTTACATCCATTTTTGCATATTTTTGTAGGTAACAAGCTGAAAAACACTCAAAATATATCTTTTTGGTAATGTTATTCTATTTCTTCATAAATGTTGGTTTGCATCCGTTTTAGTGTTTTTCTACGTAAATCTTTTAAAAGACACCTTTTCAGTAATTTTGTTTTGGATTTCCATATAGAGTGACTTTCATATTATTTATCTTTTTGGTGCCTAACGTGCGGAAAAACACTCAAAAGACAGGTTTCTTGTAAAGTCGTTAAATTTCCCCATATAGGTGGCTTTGCATACACTTTAGGGTTTGGTAGATAGCTCCGAAAAAAAGCTAAAATTAACTTTTTAAATAATGTTCTTTTTTTCCACATAATTTCCCTGAATTTTGGCAGAATTTTGGCATCCTGGTACCTATGAACATCAATAACAAAAAAAATAAAAATGCTATTTATTTATCTATTTTTTTTATTTTTTTCTCTATAAAGAGTGTTATTTGTAGGTTTTAACGTTTTGGTACTTAAGGAACTTAAAAAGATTCATAATAGACATTTCTCGTAATGTCCTTTCGTTTCCCAAATATAGGTATCATAGCATGTATTTAAGCGTTTTTATAGGTAACATGATAAAAAACACTCAAAACACTTGTTTTTGGTAATGTTATTTTGCTTCTCCATAAAGGAGTGTTTTGCATGCGTTTTAGCGATTTGGTATGTAAGAAACTCAAAACACTTCATGGCAAGTTCTTGGTAAAAGTTGGTTTTATTCCCATGTAATATGATTGCCCTGCTTTTTGGTGCTTTATTGCCTAACACGCTCAAAAACACTCAAAAGACACTTCTGGTAATGTAATATTTTTTTTTTCCCACATGAAGCTAGTTTTGCATGGTATTTGAGGTTTTTGCTAAGAATGTGAAAATACACTCAAAATACACGCATTTGGTAAGGTTGTTCTGTTTCTCAATTTAGATTGTCATTCATGAGTTTCAGTATTTTGGTATCTAAGAAAGTTCTTGGTATCTAAGAAAGTTTTTGCGTTTTTGCCTTGTGGTTCTTGTGAACCACAAGTTCTTTTGCCCGAAAATAATAAGACACTCATTATACACGTTTCTCGTAATGTCCTTTTGTTTCCCAATAGGGAGTGCTTTGCATCCATTTTAGCGTTTTTTGTAGGTAACAAGATCAAAAACACTCAAAATATACCTTTTTGATAATGTTATTCTATTTCTTCATATTGGTTGATTTTCACCCGTTTTCTCGTTTTTTTTCTACGTAAAACACCGAAAAGACACGTTTTCAGTAAATTTGTTTTTGATTTGCCAAAGAATTTTGCCAGAATTTTGGCATCTCAGTACCTATGAAGATGAATAACAAAAAAAAGAAAAAAAAATTATTTTATTTTTTTTCTCTATAAAGAGTGTTATTTGTGGGTTTTAGCTTTTTGGTACTTAAGGAACTTAAAAACATTCATAATACACTTTTCTCGGAATGTCCTTTCCTTTCCCAAACATAAAGTTCTTTGCATGTATTTAAGCGTTTTTATAGATAACATGATCAAAAACACTTAAAATACATGTTTTTGGTAATGTTATTCTGTTTCTCCATAAAATGTGTTTTGCATGCGTTTTAGCGTTTTTGTATGTAAGGAGTTAAAAAAAAAACAGAAAGGCAAGTTCTTCGTAAAAGTTGGTTTTATTCTTATATAATGTGATTGTTCTGCTTTTTAGTGCTTTGTTGCATATCACGCTCAAAAACACTCAAAAGACACTTTTCTTATAAAGTCATTTTTTTCCTTATAAGGCTAGTTTCGCATGTAATTTGGGATTTTCGTAACTAAGAATGTGAAAAACACTCAAAATACACACATTTGGTAAGGTAGTTCTGTTTTTCAATTAAATGTGTTATACATGTATTTAAGCATTTTGGTATGTAAGAAACTTCTCTCTATACACGAGTTTTTGCGTTTTTTGCCTTATGGTTCGTGGGAAACTATAAAGCACTCATTATACACGTTTCTCGTAATGTCCTTTTGCTTCCCAACATAGAGTGCTTTCCATCCATTTTCGCGTTATTTATAGGTAACAATTTCAAAAACACTCAAAATATACCTTTTTGGTAATGTTATTCTATTTTTTCATATTGGTTGGTTTGCATCCGTTTCAGTGTTTTTCTACGTGAAACACCGAAAAGACACGTTTTCAGTAATTTTGTTTTGGATTCCGATATAGATTGACTTCCATGTTATTTATCGTGTTTGTTCCTAACATGCTGAAAAACACTCATAAGATAGTTTTCTGGCAAAAACGTTTAATTTCCCCATATAGGTAGCTTTGCATGCACTTTAGGGGTTTAGTACATAACAGTCCGAAAAAAAAGGATAATTTTAACTTTTTTGATAATGTTCTTATTTCACATAATTTCCTGAAATTTGCCCGAATTTGGCATCTTGGTACCTGTGAAGATGAATAAGAAAAAAAAAATCTTATTTTGTTTTATTTATTTATTGTTTCTCAATAAAGAGTATCATTTGTGGCTTTTTGCTTTTTGGTAATTAATGAACTTAAAAACACTCGTAATACACGTTTCTCGTAATGTCCTTTCGTTTTCCAAAAATAGGGTTCTTTGTTTGTATTTAATCGTTTTTATTGGTAACATGATCAAAAACACTCAAAATACATGTTTTTGGCAATGTTATTCTGTTTCACCATAAAGTGTGTTTTGCATGCGTTTTAGTGTTTTGGTATATAAGGAGCTCAAAAACACTTAAAGGCAAGTTCTTGGTAAAAATTGGTTTTACTCCAATGTAATGTGATTGCCCTGCTTTTTAGTGCTTTATTGCTTATCACGCTCAAAAAACACTTAAAAGTTATTTCTCTGGTAATGTCACTTTTTTTCCCACATAAAGCTGGTTTCACATGCAATTTGGGGTTTTGGTAACTAAGAATGTGAAAAGCACTCAAAATACACGCATTTAGTAAGGTTTATCTGTTTCTTAATTAAGACTGTTCTTCATGAGTTTCAGCATTTTGGTATCTAGGAAACTTCTTCATATACACAAGTTTTTTTTTATTTTTTGCCTTGTGGTTCTTTTAAAATATAAAACACTCATTATACACTTTTCTTGCAATGCCCTTTTGTTTCCCATTATAGAGTGCTTTGCATCAATTTTCGCGTTTTTTATATGTAACAAGCTCAAAAACTCTCAAAATATACCTTTATGGTAATGTTTTTCTATTTCTTGATATTGGTTGATTTGCATCCGTTTTAGCGTTTTTCTACGTAAAAAACTGAGGGGACACGTTTCAAGGAATTTTGTTTTGGATTCCCATATAGAGTGAGTTCCTTATTATTTATCGTTTTGGTGCCTAACATGCTGAAAAACATTCAAAACACATATTTCCTATAAGATCGTTTAATTTCCTCACATAGGAGGCTTTGCATGCACTTTAGGGTTTGGTACATAACATTCCGAAAAATATAGCTAAAATTAACTGTTTTGATAATATTCTTTCATCATATAATTGCCCTGAATGTTCCCAGAATTCTGGCGTCTCGGTGCCTATGAAGATGAAAAACAAAGAAAAAAAAATAATTTTTTATTTTTTAATTTATTTATTTTTTTCTAAATAAAGAGTGTTATTTTTTTATGTAACAAGCTCTAAGACACTCAAAATATAGCTTTTTCGTAATGTTATTCTATTTCTTCATATTGGTTGGTTTGCATCCGTTTTAGCGTTTTTCTACGTAAAGCTTTGAAAAGACTCGTTTTCAGTAATTTTGTTTTGGATTTCCATATAGAGTGACTTTCATATTATTTATCGTTTTGGTTCCTAATATGCTGAAAAACACTCAAAAGACAGGTTTCTTGTAAAGTCGTTTAATTTCCCCATATAGATGGCCTTGCATATACTTTAGGGTTTGGTACATAACTCCGAAAAAAAAGCTAAAATCAACTTTTTCGATAATGTTCTTTTTTCCACATAATTTCCCTGAATTTTGGCTTATCTAAAGTTTTTGAATCTATCCTCAACAGAAAGATTCTTAAACATCTATCACTTCAGAACCTTCTATCTGATCGCCAGTATGGGTTCCGTCAAGGCCGCTCTACTGGTGATCTGGCTTTCCTTACTGAGTCTTGGTCATCCTCTTTTAGAGTTTTTGGTGAAACTTTTGCTGTTGCCTTGGACATATCAAAAGCCTATGATAGAGTCTGGCACAAAGCTTTGATTTCCAAACTACCCTCCTACGGTTTCTATCCTTCTCTCTGTAACTTCATCTCAAGTTTCCTTTCTGACCGTTCTTTTGCTGCTGTGTTAGACGGTCACTGTTCTTCTCCTAAATCTATTAACAGTGGTGTTCCTCAGGGTTCTGTCCTGTTAGCCACTCTCTTCTTATTATTCATTAATGATCTTCTAAACCAAACTTCTTGTCCTATTCACTCCTCCGATGATGATATCACCCTGCACTTTTCCACGTCTTTTCATAGACGTCCAACCCTTCAGGAGATAAACATATCAAGCAGCGAAGCCAAAGAACGCCTGACTTCTGATCTTTCTAAAATTTCTGATTGGGGCAGAGCAAACTTGGTATTGTTCAATGCCTCAAAAACTCAATTCCTCCATCTATCAACTCAACACAACCTTCCAGACAACTATCCCCTCTTCTTCAATGACACTCAACTGTCCCCCTTTTCTACACTGAACATCCTCGGTCTGTCCTTTACTTATAATCTGAACTGGAAACTTCACATCTCATCTCTAGCTAAAACAGCTTCTATGAAGTAAGGTGTTCTGACACATCTCCGCCAGTTTTTCTCACCCCTTCAGCTGCTAACTCTGTACAAGGGCCTTATCCGTCCATGTATGGAGTATGCTTCACATGTCTGGGGGGGTTCCACTCATACTGCTCTTCTAGACAGGGTGGAATCAAAAGCTTTTCGTCTCACCAACTCCTCTCCTCTAACTGATTGTCTTCAGCCTCTTCTTCAGCCGCAATGTTGCATATCTAGCTGTCTTCTACCGCTATTTTCATGCTAACTGCTCTTTTGATCTTGCTAACTGCATGCCTCCCCTCCTTCCGCGGCCTCGCTGCACAAGACTTTCTTCTTTCTCTCACCCCTGTTCTGTCCACCTCTCTAACGCAAGAGTTAACCAGTATTCTCAATCATTCATCCCTTTCTCTGGTAAACTCTGGAACTCCCTGCCTGCTTCTGTATTTCCACCTTCCTATGACTTGAATTCCTTCAAGAGGGAGGTTTCAAGACACTTATCCACCAAGTTTTGACCACTGCTTTGACCCTTTTATGGAACTGGCATTTCAGTGGGCTTTTTTTTTTTATTAGATTTTTGTTGCCCTTGGCCAGTATCCTTCCTATATAAAAAAAAAAGAATTTTGGCATCTTGGTAGCTATGAACATCAATAACAAAAAAAAAAATTGCTATTTTTTAATTTAATTTTTTTTCTCTATAAAGAGTGTTATTTGTGGGTTTTAACGTTTTGGTACTTAAGCAACTTAAAAACGTTACCCCATGTAAGATGCTTTGAATGCATTTTGGCGTTTTGGTACCTAATAAGCTCAAAAACTCAAAATACACGTTTTTTTTTTGTAATTTTGTTATTTTTCTCCATATAGGGTGTTCTATATGCATTTTATCATTTTGGTACGTAAGCTGAAAAACACTCAAAACACACGTTTTGATTAATACTGTTTTCTTTTCCCATATAAGGTGCTTTGCATATACATTGGCTGCTTCGTATCTAAGAAGTTTAAAAACACTCAAAATGCACGTTTTTGATCACGTTGTTTTGTTTTCCCATATAGAGAGGTTTCCATTGCTTTTAGCGTTTTGGTGCCTATTATACTAAAAAAAACATCCAAATCACATGTTTCTGGTAATGTTCCGTTATATCATATACACTGATTTTTATGCATTTTTGGGTTTTAGTACATAAGAACAACAGGTGACAAAGTGAAAAAAAAAACACTCAAAACACACGTTTTTTGGTAATGCTGTTCTATTTCTCCATGAATGGTGTATTGCATGCGTTATAGAACTTTGGTACGTAGGAAGCTAAAAAACACTTAAAAAGACACTTTTTTTGTAATATTTTCTTTTCCCATATAATGTGCTTTTCATGTTCTTTACCGTTTTCCTACCTTGCAATTTCAAAAACACTCATAATACACGTTTTTGGTAATCGTTTTCTTCATATAGGATGCCTTCTATACATTTTTGTATTTTCGTATCTAACGTGGGGAAAACACTTATCACTATGCAACAAAATTTCACTTTTGTCCTAAAACTTGTTTTTTTTTTTTTTCTGGTTAGAACAATGAATCTACATTTTTGTCTTGCTTCATTATAGTTAGGGTTTTCATGTCAGATAAAGAAAGACCTTCGAAAAATCTCAATTGCTTATCTAATTTTTTTTTTTTTTGCTTTTGAAATGTTTCAAATAAGGTAAAACAATGAAAGAAAGAATATAAAGTTTTATAAAGATTTTTAGTTTTAATAAGATATTTTTTTTAATTGACCAGATCTAGCAAGAAATTTTTCATATTTACAAGAGTTTACTTACATTACAGAAATCTTCTCAAATCTCCCAGAATGTTTTACTAGACACTTTTAGGAGTTTCTAGAACATTTTAGAACATTCCGTTCAATGTAAACATTCAATGTATTAATTTGATTTACAGTTGTGGTACCTGAGAAGCTAAAAAAAAAAAAAAAACTATCATGATAAATTTTGTTATTATCGTTTCGTTTCCCATTATAATGTAATTTGTATGTATTTTAGCATTTATGTACCTAACACTCTCAAAAACACTTAAAATACATGTTTTTTGCTAATGTTTTCTGTTTCTCCATAAAAGGGTGTTTTGGACTCGTTTTAGCGTTTTGGTACGTAAGAAGATCAAAAACAATAAAAGTATATGTTCTCGATAATGTTTTTTTTTTCCCCACATAGAGTGTTTTTCATGCTTTTTATCGTTTTGGAGCCTAATATGCTCAAAACACTTAAGTAAAACGTTTCTGATAATGTCGTTCCCTTACCCGAAAGAAGGCGCTTTGCATGCATTTTGGCGTTTTGCTGCCTAACAAGCTGCAAAACATTCAAAACATAAGCTTTTGATAATGATGTTCTTTTTCTTCATATAAGGTGTTTTGCACGCGTTTTAGCGATTTGACAAGTAACAAGCAGGAAACACTTGAAAAACACTTTTTTTTTTTTTAATGATGTTTTCTTTTCTCATATAGGGTGCTTTGCATACACTTTAGCGTTTTGGTAACTAACAAGCTTAAAAACACTTATATTAAATTTTTCTCTTAATATTGTTTTGTTTCCCAATATCGGATAAATTTCATGCATTTTGGCGTTCAGGTACCTAACAAGCTGAAATACGTTCAAATCACCCGTTTTTTGTATAGTTATGTTTCTCCATAAAGGTTGTTTCGGTTGTTTTTAGCGTTTTATTACGTAAGAAGCTAAAAAAAAAAGACGTTTTTGATAATGTTCTTTTGTTTTCCCATCTAGAGTGTTTTCCATGCTTTCCATCTTTTTGGTGCGTAATATGCTCAAAAGTAGCCAAATGACATGTTTCTGGTAAATGTTGTTCCGTTACCCTATAGTAAGTGCTTTGCTTGCATTTTGGCGTTTTGGTACCTAAGAATCTCAGAAACACACACAAAAAAAAAAAAAATAAATAAATAAACAAAATAAAATAAAATAAAATAAAATAAAATAAAATAAAATTAATTAATTAAATAAATTAAATAAATAAATTAATTAATTAATTAAAAATAAAAAAAATAAAATACGGTTTAGGCAATGTTGTTCCATTTTTCCATAAAAGGTGTTTTTACATGCGTTTTAACGTTTTGGTACGTAAGAAGCTGAAAAACACTCGACACGATCTTGGTAGTGTTCTTTGCTTTTTCCATATAGGGTTCTTTGAATGCACTTATCGTTTTGCTACCTAACATGCTCAAAAACACTCATCTCAAACTTAAACATCTTAGTGATATTCTTCTGTTTCTTCATGTAAGGTACTTTGCCTTCATAATACACGTTTTTATTAATATTGTTCTGTTTCTCTATATAAAGTGCGTTTTGTTACCTAAGAAGCTGAAAAACATTCATAATACACAATTCTGTTAAAATAATTTCCATTCCATATATCGGATACTTTGCATGCATTTTTGGTGTTTTCTTACCTAACAAGATAAAAAAAAAACACTCAAAACACACGTTTGTCGTAATGTTGTTCTGTTTCTCCATAAAGTGTGTTTTTGACGTGTTTTAGCGTTTTCGTACGTAATAAGCTCAAAAAATCTCAGACACGCTTTTTATACATATTTGTTTTGTTTTTTTCATATAATTTTTTCCAAACCTTTTTTTTTCTTTTTTTGGCTTTTGTTGCCTAATATGTATGTATGTATATATATATATATATATATATATATATATATATATATATATATATATATATATATATATATATATATATATATATATATATATATATATATATATATATATATATATATATATATATATATAGAAGAGGGGAACAGTTGAGTGTCATTGAAAAAGAGGTGATAGTTGTCTGGAAGGTTGTGTCGAGTTGATAGATGGAGGAATTGAGTTTTTGAGGCATTGAACAATACCAAGTTTGCTCTGCCCCAATCAGAAATTTTAGAAAGATCAGAAGTCAGGCGTTCTGTGGCTTCCCTGCGTGATATGTTTACCTCCTGAAGGGTTGGACGTCTATGAAAAGACGTGGAAAAGTGCAGGGTGGTATCATCAGCATAGGAGTGGATAGGACAAGAAGTTTGTTTTAGAAGATCATTAATGAATAATAAGAAGAGAGTGGGTGACAGGACAGAACCCTGAGGAACACCACTGTTAATAGATTTAGGAGAAGAACAGTGACCGTCTACCACAGCAGCAATAGAACGGTCAGAAAGGAAACTTGAGATGAAGTTACAGAGAGAAGGATAGAAACCGTAGGAGGGTAGTTTGGAAATCAAAGCTTTGTGCCAGACTCTATCAAAGGCTTTTGATATGTCCAAGGCAACAGCAAAAGTTTCACCAAAGTCTCTAAAAGAGGATGACCAAGACTCAGTAAGGAAAGCCAGAAGATCACCAGTCGAGCGGCCTTGACGGAACCCATACTGGCGATCAGATAGAAGGTTGTGAAGTGATAGATGTTTAAGAATCTTCCTGTTGAGGATAGATTCAAAAACTTTAGATAAGCAGGAAATTAAAGCAATAGGACGGTAGTTTGAGGGATTAGAGCGGTCACCCTTTTTAGGAACAGGTTGAATGTAGGCAAACTTCCAGCAAGAAGGAAAGGTAGATGTTGACAGACAGAGCTGAAAGAGTTTGACTAGGCAAGGTGCAAGCACGGAGGCACAGTTTCGGAGAACAATAGGAGGGACCCCATCAGGTCCATAAGCCTTCTGAGGGTTTAGGCCAGCGAGGGCATGGAAAACATCATTACGAAGAATTTTAATACGAGGCATGAAGTAGTCAGAGGGTGGAGGAGAGGGAGGAACAAGCCCAGAATCGTCCAAGGTAGAGTTTTTAGCAAAGGTTTGAGCAAAGAGTTCAGCTTTAGAAATAGATGTGATAGCAGTGGTGCCATCTGGTTGAAGTAGAGGAGGGAAAGAAGAAGAAGCAAAGTTATTGGAGATATTTTTGGCTAGATGCCAGAAATCACGAGGGGAGTTAGATCTTGAAAGGTTTTGACATTTTCTGTTAATGAAGGAGTTTTTGGCTAGTTGGAGAACAGACTTGGCATGGTTCCGGGCAGAAATATAAAGTGCATGAGATTCTGGTGAAGGAAGGCTTAAGTACCTTTTGTGGGCCACCTCTCTATCATGTATAGCACGAGAACAAGCTGTGTTAAACCAAGGTTTAGAAGGTTTAGGACGAGAAAAAGAGTGAGGAATGTACGCCTCCATGCCAGACACTATCACCTCTGTTATGCGCTCAGCACACAAAGACGGGTCTCTGACACGGAAGCAGTAGTCATTCCAAGGAAAATCAGAAAAATACCGCTTCAGGTCCCCCCAACTAGCAGAGGCAAAACGCCAGAGGCACCTTCGCTTAGGAGGATCCTGAGGAGGGATTGGAGTGATAGGACAAGATAAAGATATGAGATTGTGATCGGAGGAGCCCAACGGAGAAGAAAGGGTGACAGCATAAGCAGAAGGATTAGAGGTCAGGAAAAGGTCAAGAATGTTGGGCGTATCTCCAAGACGGTCAGGAATACGAGTAGGGTGTTGCACCAATTGCTCTAGGTCATGGAGGATAGCAAAGTTGTAGGCTAGTTCACCAGGATGGTCAGTGAAGGGAGAGGAAAGCCAAAGCTGGTGGTGAACATTGAAGTCTCCAAGAATGGAGATCTCTGCAAAAGGGAAGAGGGTCAGAATGTGCTCCACTTTGGAAGTTAAGTAGTCAAAGAATTTCTTATTGTCAGAGGAGTTAGGAGAGAGGTATACAGCACAGATAAATTTAGTATGAGAATGACTCTGTAGTCGTAGCCAGATGGTGGAAAACTCGGAAGATTCAAGAGCGTGGGCACGAGAGCAGGTTAAGTCATTGCGCACATAAACGCAGCATCCAGCTTTGGATCGAAAATGAGGATAGAGAAAGTAGGAGGGAACAGAAAAGGGGCTACTGTCAGTTGCCTCAGACACCTGAGTTTCAGTGAGGAAAAGAAGATGAGGTTTAGAAGAGGAGAGGTGGTGTTCTACAGATTGAAAATTAGATCTTAGACCGCGAATGTTGCAGAAGTTAATGAAGAAAAAGTTGAGGGGGGTGTCAAGACACTTAGGGTCGTCGACGGAAAGGCAGTCCGACCTGGGGACATTTATGGTCCCCTCCCCAGATGGGGACTCCGAGGCTGGTGTAGGAGTCGCCATGTTGCTTGCATTTTAGCTTTATTGTACCTAACAACACACTCAAAATTCACGTTTTTTTTTTTTTTTTTTGTTCTTCATGTAGAGTACTGATCATGTGTTTTAGTGTTTTGGTACCTAAGAAGCTCAAAAACATTCATAATTCTCGTAAGTCGTAATGTCATTTCTTTTCCCCTTATTTTGCATTTATTTTGACGTTTTTGTATGGAAGCAGTAGACACCTGCCGAAACGATAATTACTCCCAGTGAGGTCTAAAGCACTTTTTTTTTTTTATGTACGAAGGACACTGGCCAAGGACAACAAAAATCCAATAAAAAAAATATGCCCACTGAAATGCCAGTCCCATAAAAGGGTCAAAGCAGTGGTCAAAAATTGATGAATAAGTGTCTCGAAACCTCCCTCTTGAAGGAATTCAAGTCAGAGGAAGGTGGAAATACAGAAGCAGGCAGGGAGTTCTAGAGTTTACCAGAGAAAGGGATGAATGATTGAGAATACTGGTTAATTCTTGCGTTAGAGAGGTGGACAGAATAGGGGTGAGAGAAAGAAGAAAGTCTTGTGCAGCGAGGCCGCGGAAGGAGGGGAGGCATGCAGTTAGCAAGATCAGAAGTCAAGCGTTCTGTGGCTTTCCTGCATTATATGTTTGCCTCCTGAAGGGTTGGACGTCTATGAAAAGACGTGGAAAAGTGCAGGGTGGTATCATCAGCGTAGGAGTGGATAGGACAAGAAGTTTGGTTTAGAAGATCATTAATGAATAATAAGAAGAGAGTGAGTGACAGGACAGAACCCTGAGGAACACCACTGTTAATAGATTTAGGAGAAGACTTTATCAAAAGCTTTTGATATGCCCAAGGCAACAGCAAAAGTTTCACCAAAATCTCTAAAAGAGGGGTGCTGTGAACTTATCATTAAACCCAGCTGTGACCTCACTGAATTACCTTTATGTCTCATAACACAAGGGGGCAGTCACAGCCTGCCCCCTTGAAAAAAAAAGCGAAAATCCATGGAAAGTACACCATATTGGGAAAAGAAAGGACATTATTAGGAACGTGTATTATGAGTGTTTTTGATCTTAGGTAGAAAAACACGGACAGACAAAACAAAACATGAATAGCACTTTATATTAAGAAGAAGAACTTTTCCAAAAACGTGTATTTTGAGTATATTTCACATTATTAAGTACCAAACCGCCAAAATGCACTCATTGACCTCCATATGGGAAAAGGAAGCGAGATTTCACGAAACGTGTATTTTGTGTTTAAAAGCATGGTATCCACCAAAACGATTAAAAACCATAGAAATAACGATATATGGGAAAACAAAATAATACCAAAAACATCTCTTTTTCAGTGTTTATGATGTTCTTATGTACCAAAATGCTGAAAACCATGGAAAACACAATTTATTCCAAAACAAAATATTATGATTAAAAACAAGAATTCTAATTTTTTTTTTTTTTTTTTTTTTTTTTTTTGAGATTTACGTAGGAAAACGCCAAATTGCGTGCAAAGTACCCTATATAGGGAAGTAAAAAGACATTACGAGAGACGTGTATTATGAGTGTTTTTGAGCTTCTTAGTTACAAAATTCTACAACGCATTAATACCACTCTACATGGAGAAACAGAACATTATCAAAATCGTGTATTTTGAGTGTATTTCACATTGTTAGATACGAAAACGCCCAAATCCATGCAAAACAACCTGTATGAGGAAAAAAAAAAAAAACATTTCCAGAAATGTTTCTTTCGAGTGATTATGACAGTGCTATGGACCAAAATGTTAAAAAGCATTGAAAGCGCCCTAAATAGCAAACCAAAGAACATTACCAAAGACGTCTCTTTTCTGTGCTTTTAAGCTACTTACGTACCGAAACGATGAAACACATGCAAAAAAAAAAAAAAGAAAAAAAATTGAGCAACATATAATAATAATTTTAAAAAACGTGGATTTTAAGTGTTTTGAGCTTGTTTCGTAGAAAAATGCCAAAATATGTGCAAGATATGGATTTTGTATGAGAAAACGTTAAGAAATTAAGAGAAACGTCTATTATGAGACTTTTTGAGCCTTCTAGGTACCAAATGCTAATATCCATAAATAATACTCTATATTGAGACATACTCGTAATAAAATGACCAAAATCGTGTATTTTAAGCGTTTTTGACATTATTAGGTACCAAAACGCCAAAATGTTTTTGAGTCCCTTAGGTGCCAAAATACTGAAACATAAATTACATTATATATGGACAAACAGTGACATTTCAATATACGGGATATTTTCAGTGTAATTTACATTGTTAGGTAGAAAATGCCAAAATGCATGCAAAGCTCACTATATTGGGAAAAGAAACGACATTTCCAGTAAGGTGTTTTTTTAAGTGTTAATGAGCGATTTAGTCACCAAAACGATAAAAAGCATGGAAAGCACACTATATAGGAAAAAACAAAACACCATTACTAAAAACGAGTCTTTTGAGTGTTTTGAGCTAGTTACCTAACTAAACACTAAAACGCATGCAAAAAATACTTGATGGAGGAGAATATTACCAAAAATAAGTATTTTAAGTGTTTTGAGCTTTTTTTTTTATGTAGGAAGGACACTGGTCAAGGACAACAAAAATCCAATAAAAAAAATGCCCACTGAAATGCCAGTCCCATAAAAGGGTCAAAGTAGTAGTCAAAAATTGATGAATAAGTGTCTTCAAATCTTCCTCTTGAAGGAATTCAAGTCATAGGAAGGTGGAAATACAGAAGAAGGCAGGAAGTTCCAGAGTTTACCAGAGAAGGGGATGAATGATTGAGAATACTGGTTAAGTCTTGTGTTAGAGAGGTGGACAGTATAGGGGTGAGAGAAAGAAGAAAGTCTTGTGCAGCGAGGCCACGGGAGGAGGGGAGGCATGCAGTTAGCAAGATCAAAAGAGCAGCTAGCATGAATATAGCGGTAGAAGACAGCTAGAGATACAACATTGAGGCGGTGAGAGAGAGGCTGAAGACAGTCAGTTAGAGGAGACGAGTTGATGAGACGAAAATCTTTTGATTCTACCCTGTCTAGAAGAGCAGTATGAGTGGAACCCCCCCACACATGTGAAGCATATTCCATACATGGACGGATAAGGCCCTTGTACAGAGTTAGCAGCCGGGGGGGTGAGAAAAACTGGCGGAGACGTCTCAGAACACCGATCTTCATATAAGCTGTTTTAGCTAGAGATGAGATGTGAAGTTTCCAGTTCAGATTATAAGTAAAGGACAGACTTTAGAACACTCTCTTCTACACTCTTCAGTGTAGAAGAGGGGGACAGTTGAGAGTCATTGAAGAAGAGGGGATAGTTGTATGGAAGGTTGTATCGAGTTGATAGATGGAGGAATTGAGTTTTTGAGGCATTGAACAATACCAAGTTTGCTCTGCCCCAATCAGAAATTTTAGAAAGATCAGAAGTCAAGCGTTCTGTGGCTTCCCTGCCTGAAATGTTTACCTCCTGAAGGGTTGGACGTCTATGAAAAGACGTGGAAACGTGCATGGTGGTATCATCAGCGTAGGAATGGATAGGACAAAAAGTTTGGTTGAGAAGATCATTAATGAATAATAAGAAGAGTGGGTGACAGGACAGAACTCTGAGGAACACCACTGTTAATTGATTTAGGAGAAGAACAGTGACCGTCTACCACAGCAGCAATAGAACGGTCAGAAAGGAAACTTGAGATGAAGTTATAGAGAGAAGGATAGAAGCCGTAGGAGGGTAGTATGGAAATCAAAGCTTTGTGCCAGACTCTATCAAAAGTTTTTGATATGTCCAAGGCAACAGCAAAAGTTTCACCAAAATCTCTAAAAGAGGATGACTAAGACTCAGTAAGGAGAGCCAGAAGATCACCAATAGAGCGGCCTTAACGGAACCCATACTGGCGATCAGATAGAAGGTTGTGAAGTGATAGATGTTTAAGAATCTTCCTGTTGAGGATAGATTCAGAAACTGTAGATAGGCAGGAAATTAAAGCAATAGGACGGTAGTTTGAGGGATTAGAACGGTCACCCTTTTTTAGGAACAGGCTGAATGTAGGCAAACCTCCAGCAAAAAGGAAAGGTAGATGTTGACAGACAGAGCTGAAAGAGTTTGACTAGGCAAGGTGCAAGCACGGAGGCACAGTTTCGGAGAACAATAGGATGGATCCCATCAGGTTCATTAGCCTTCCGAGTGTTTAGGCCAGCAAGGGCATGGAAAACATCATTGCGAAGAATTTTAATAGGCCGCTTGAAGTAGTCAGAGGGTGGAGGAGAGGGAGGAGCAAGCCAAGAATCGTCCAAGGTAAAGTTTTTAGCAAAGGTTTGAGCGAAGAGTTCAGCTTTAGAAATAGATGTGATAGCAGTGGTGCCATCTGGTTGAAATAAAGGAGGGAAAGAAGAAGAAGCAAAATTATTGGAGATATTTTTGGCTAGATGCCAGAAGTCACGACGGGAGTTAGATCTTGAAAGGTTTTGACACTTTTTGTTAATAAAGAAGCTTTTTTGGCTAGTAGGAGAACAGATTTGGCATGGTTCTGGGCAGAAATATAAAGTATATGAGATTCTGGTGATGGAAGGCTTGAATACCTTTTGTGGGCCACCTCTCTATCATGTATAGCACGAGAACAAGCTGTGTTAAACCAAGGTTTGGAAGGTTTAGGTCGAGAAAAAGAGTGAGGAATGTACGCCTCCATGCCAGACACTATCACCTCTGTTATGCGCTCAGCACACAAAGACGGGTCTCTGACACGGAAATAGTAGTCATTCCAAGGAAAATCAGCAAAATGCCTCCTCAGGTCCCCCCAACTAGCAGAGGCAAAACGCCAGAGAAACCTTCGCTTACGGGGATCCTGAGGAGGGATTGGAGCGATAGGACAAGATATAGATATGAGGTTGTGATCGGAGGAGCACAACGGAGGAGAAAGGGTGACAGCATAAGCAGAAGAATTAGAGGTCAGGAAAAGTAAAAAATGTTGGGCGTATCTCCAAGACGAACAAGAATACGAGTAGGATGTTGCACCAATTGTTCTAGGTCGTGGAGGATAGCAAAGTTGAAGACTAGTTCACCAGGATGGTCAGTGAAGGGAGAGGAAAGCCAAAGCTGGTGGTGAACATTGAAGTCTCCAAGAATGGAGATCTCTGCAAAAGAGGAGAGGGTCAGAATGTGTTCCACTTTAGAAGTTAAGTACTCAAAGAATTTCTTATAGTCAGAGGAGTTAGGTGAAAGGTATACAGCACAGATAAATTTAGTTTGAGAGTGACTCTGTAGTCGTAGTCAGATGGTGGAAAACTCGGAAGATTCAAGAGCGTGGGCATGAGAGCATGTTAAGTCATTGTGCACATAAACGCAACATCCAGCTTTGGATCGAAAAATGAGTATAGAGAAAGCAGGAGGGAACAGAAAAGGGGCTACTGTCAGTTGCCTCAGACACCAGAGTTTCAGTGAGGAAAAGAAGATGAGGTTTAAAAGAGGAGAGGTGGTGTTCCACAGATTGAAAATTAGATCTTAGACCGCAAATGTTGCAGAAGTTAATGAAGAAAAAGTTGAGGGGGTGGTGTCAAGACACTTATGGTCGTCGACAGAAAGGCAGTCCGACCTGGGGACATTTATGGTCCCCTCCCCAGATAGGGAGTCTGAAGCTGGTGTAGGAGTCGCCATGATCATTTTGAAATTTTTGAGTGAAGGGTGTGTGTGTTATTAGGTGCTTGTAGTTTTGTGTGGAGGAAGAGAGTTGTCTTTAGAGGGCAGGCTGTGAGGTCACTGCTGTGTTTAATGATAAGTTTACAGCACCTCCTGAACAGTGCTTTAGACCTCACTGGAAGTAATTATCGTTTCGGCAGGTGTCTTCTACCTCCTCCAAATAAATAAATAGCTAAATAAATAAATAAATAAATAAATAATAAAATGAATAAGTAAAATAAATAAAAAAATAATAATTAATTAAATAAATAAAATAAATAAATAAGTAAATAAATAAATGATATAAAAGTTTTTCATGCATTTTGGTGTTTTGGTATCTAACAATATGAAAAAAAACACTAAAATAACATATTTTTGGTAATGATTTTTTGTTTCACCACATTAGCTCAAAAAACATTTATAATAAACGTTCCTTGAAATGCCTTTTCGTTTCCTTACATAGTGTACATTATCTACATAATAAGCTCAAAAACACATAAAATACTTATTTTTTGGTAATGTTATTCTCTATCTTCATAAAAAGGTGTTTTGCATGGGTTCCAGCGTTTTGTTACGTATGAAGTTGAAAAACACTCATAAAATATATTTTTCGACTTGCTGTTTATTATCCCCATATATTGTGATTTCCATGCTTAATAATGTTGTCTTTCTATCAGGCTTGTGGTGTCGATCAGCTTAATAACACTTAAAAGACACGTTCCTCGTAGTTCCGTTTCGTTTCACCATATAGGAGGCTTTCCATGTATTTTGGATTTTTCGTACCTAAGAATGTGGAAAACACTATAAATACACGATTTTGGTGAGTTGTTCTCTTTCTCCATGTAGAGTTGTGTTCATGCGTTTTAATATTTTGGTACCTCAAAAACTCAAAAACTCATAATACACGTCTCTCGTAATGTCTTTTCTATTCCCTATTTAGATACTTTCCATGATTTTTGGAGTTTTTCTATGTAACAAGCTGTTTTTCGTAATGCTACTTTGCTTTTCAATAAAATGTGTTTTGCATGTGTTTTAGCGTTTTGGTACTAAAGTAACTCAAAAACACTGAAAAAAAAAAATTCTTTGTAATGTTTTAATGTTTTCAAACACGGTGTTTTCCATGTCTTTTTTTTATTTATTTATTTTTTTTTTAGCGTTTTGGTGCTTAGCACGTTCATAAACGCTCAAAAGACACATTTCTAGAAATTTCGTTTCCTTTTCCATATAGGGTGGATTGCGAGCATTTTGACGTTTTGGCACCTAAGAATGTGAAATTCACTCAAAATAAAGGTTTTCTTAATGTTGTTCTGTTTATCGATAAAGAGTGCTATTCATTCATTTTAGCATTCGGTACCTAAGAAGCTGTAAATCTCTCGTAATATACGTTACTCATAATTTATTTTAGTTTCCCTAATAGAGTATTTTCTATGCTTTTATGCATTTTTCTAATTAACTAGCAGAAAAACACTTAAATTACATGGTTTTTTTTCAATGTTTTTGAATGCGTTTCAGCGTTTTGCTATGTATGTAGCCGAAAAACGCTGATAAGATATTTTTGATAATGTTTTTTTTTTTTTTTTCTTAATATGGTGCTTTTTATGTTTTTTTTTTTTTTCGGTTTAGAGCCTTGCACGCTCATAAAGATTCAAAAGACATGTTTCTGGAAATTTTGTTTCCCCCAATAGGGTGCTTTGCATGCATTTTATTTATTTTTTTGCTAAGTAACAATGTGATATACACAAAGTGCTCGTTTTCGCTAATATTGTTCTGTTTCTCCGGCATATAGAGTGCTATTCATGTTTTTTTTTTTTAGCGTTTTGGTACCTAAGAATCTCAAAAACACACATAATACACGTTTTTCGTAAATGACTTCGTTTCTCCGTATAGGGTGTTTTGCGTGTATTTTGGCGTTTTTCTATGCAACAAGCTCAAAACACTAAAAAATACTTGTTTTTGATAATATTATTATCTTTTCTTTTTCCATAAAGGGTGTTTTGCATGAGTTTTAACGTTTTAGTACGTACGTAGTGAAACAATGTTTTTTTTTTTTCCATACTTTTTTCTAGCGTTTAGGTGCATAGCACGTTTATAAACACTCAAAAAGACGCGTTTCTTGAAATCTCGCTTCTTTTCCCCATTAAGGGTGCTTTGCATGCATGTTATCGGTTTGGTACCTAAGAATGTGAAATACACTCAAAATATACGTTTTTGGTAATGCCCTGTTTTTCCATGTAGAGAGCTATTTATGTGTTATCACATTTTGGAGCCTAAGAAACTTAAAAAAAACACTCATAATACATGTTCTTCGTAATGTATTTCCATTTCCCCATATTGGGTACTTCACCTGCAGTTTGGCATTTTTTTTTACATAAGCTCAAAAACACTTAAAATTCTTGTTTTTGGTAATGTTATTCAGTTTTGCTATAAAGCGTGTTTTGCATGACTATTAGCTTTTTGGTACGAAATAAAGTCAAAAACACTGAAATGTCACGGTAATGTTATCTATTCCCATATAGGGTGTTTTCCAAGCTTTGTAGCGTTTTGTTGCCTAGCACGCTCATAAACACTCAAAAGACACGTTTCTGGAAAGATTGTTTCTCTATAAAAGGTGTTTGGCATGCGTTTTAGCGTACACTCGTTTCAAAACACTCAAAAGACACGTTTTGCTAATGTTTTATTTTTCCATATAGTTTTATCTTTTATGCTTTTCAACGTTTATCGTGCCTAACACGCTGAAAAAAAAATAGCTCCTAAAAGACACGATTCTGTTAATGTCGTTTCGTTTCCCCATATAGCTGGCTTTGCATGTATTTTGGCGCTTCGTACCTAACACTGGGAAAACATTCAAAATACACGTCTTTGGTAATGATGTTTTTTTGTTTCGCAATACAGAGTGCTATTCATGCCTTTAACGTTTTGGTATCTAACAAGCTTAATAACTCTCATAATACACGTTTCTCTTAATACTATTTTCTTTCCCCATATAGAGTACTGTTCATGCATTTTAGAATTTTTGTACGTAACAAGTTCAAAACTCTGTAAATATATATCCGAAATGGCCAAATGGAGTATATTTAAGCCACACATTCAAGAAAAAGCAAAAAAAAAAAAGAAAAAGAAAATGCAATTCAGGGCAAACTAGATATCCTTAGGCCAAATGCTTAGAAAAATAAATAAATAAAAGATAAGGTTTTTGGCCTAAAAAGAGCGAATCTGGCAATCCTGATCTCCGACCACCTGACGTCATGCGCGGAAAATTTTTAAAAATTGAAACAAAAGTGGACTTGCTGGGCTCTCCATACTGTGACTGGCACTTTCAAGAGGGGCATTAGTCAATCAGGCTCCGGCTACCACGCGACCCCTATCAGAGTGCACTTCTCATAATGGAGCGCCGCACGCTGCATAGTTATCCCTGCAGCAGTGACCCCTGGTACCTCAAATCACGATGATAGTCACTAACTGAGTGGGTCCTTGATTTTTCAATGTCTATCACAAGTAATTGTTCACCCTGTGGTGGGAGGAGGAAGAGGAGGAGGAGGAAGAGGAGGAGGAGGAGGAGATGGAGGAGGAGAATGGAAAATTGGAGGAAAAGAAAGAGAAGATAAAAAGTAAGTCCAAATACCAAAAGATCATGAGGTCTTTCCTGGGCTGTTTGGGTAACTACTCTACGTTAATTAGTGGAAGAGACAAACAGGATAGCACAGAAAGAGGAACCAAACGAACACAAAAGAAATACAAACAGTAACAGACCATGAGGTCCTTACAAGTCTGTTTGGGTAACTATTTTACTCTATTAGTGGTAGAGAAAGGATACCACAGAAGAAGGGCCCTTCCATCCCCCACCCCCTATCTCTCCAGACAAGGCTGACCGGAAAAAGGAAATGGTACCATGTTGTATAGAAAAAAAACAACATGGAATGTGAGAGGAAACTAAGAAAGATATGAGGACTACTTCTATCACATACAATCCACATGCCAGCACAGACAGTACGGAATGAACGTGTTCGTTATTCAGACATGAACAATGACAACCGGAAATTAGTGTCTACATACTCGTACATATCAAGGCAGGCTTTAAATGAGTGAACAGTACCTGAGTTAACGACGCCCGTGCCCGAGCCATTGCATGGAGCCTAATTCACCACAATACACTACACTATACAAGAAGCACAGTTATTATATGCATTACTTTATTATATATTTGAACTGTGTGTTTCCTTTCTTTTTATTCCTCCTTCCCACCACTTTCTCTCTCCTTTCTTACCCTCAATAAAAAAAAGGGTGGTTTCGTTCTTGTATTCCTTGCGTTTTAAAGCAGATTACTTAGCACTCACTGACTGAACCAATTAGTATGACTTACCTTATAATACATCTGTGTACTCACTGTCTGCTCTCCTTCTCTTTGTATCACTTTTCTTCCCTTTGTCTTAATCTCATAAAAAAAAATTTAAAAACTTTGTTCGTGCTCCTACAATGTTGTTTATAGATCTTTACCTTATTATCATTCTTATCAGGGCATACAGTTGCCCTGAAGATACCAGTATACTTGCCTTGTTCGTTGTGCTTTTTGTCTTTGTTTCTACTAAGGTAATAAAACACAATAAAGAGTAATACTTTATTAAAATCATGAAAAATCAAATCATCCCCTGACGCCTCCTCTAATACCAGCTGAGTGACTCCAACCTGAAAAGAAAATGATAAAACACCAAAAAAATATAAGACATCCAGCTGCTGTGCTCGGTGGACACCTGAAAAAAAAAATTGAATTAAATTGATCTATCAGTGTGATAAAGCCCCAAACACTTTCTAGCTATTGCTGTCTTTCACCCCATTCTTTTCACCCCATATTTTCCTCTCTCTATATTGTTCTTCTTTACTTCCCCCACTCTTTTCTTTCCGTTCGGTTCCGTTCCGATCCCCGCTGACGCCAGTCATGATGTGCGTTACCCAAGTAATTATTAGCAGTCCTCTACTCTCTCTCTCTCTCTCTCTCTCTCTCTCTCTCTCTCTCTCTCTCTCTCTCTCTCTCTCTCTCTCTCTCTCTCTCTCTCTCTCTCTCTCTCTCATCTCCCATGAAGACACTGGAAGTTCACACACTGCCCAAGTATCAGAGGAGGAGGCAGTAGACACCTGCCGAAACGATAATTACTCCCAATGAGGTCTAAAGCACTGTTCAGGGGGTGCTGTGAACTTATCATTAAACAAAGCTGTGACCTTACTGAACGTTTCCCTTTGTGTCTCACAACACAAGGGGGCAGTCACAGCCTGCCCTCTAAAGACAACTCTCTTCCTCTACACTAAACTACAAGCACCTAATAACACACACACCCTTCACTCAAAAATTTCAAAATTATCAAGGCGACACCTACACCAGCCTCAGAGTCCCCATCTGGGGAGGGGACCATAAATGTCCCCAGGTCGGACTGCCTTTCTGTTGACGACCATAAGTGTCTTGACACCCCCCTCAACTTTTTCTTCATTAACTTCTGCAACATTCGTGGTTTAAGATCGAATTTTCAATCTGTAGAACACCACCTCTCCTCTTATAAACCTCAAATTCTTTTCCTCACTGAAACTCAGGTGTCTGAGGCAACTGACAGTAGCCCCTTTTCTGTTCCCTCCTGCTTTCTCTATACTCATTTTCAATCCAAAGCTGGATGTTGCGTTTATGTGCGCAATGACTTAACCTGCTCTCGTTCCCACGCTCTTGAATTTTCCGAGTTTTCCACCATCTGGCTACGACTACAGAATCACTCTCAAACTAAATTTATCTGTGCTGTATAACTCTCACCTAACTCCTCTGACTATAAGAAATTCTTTGACTACTTAACTTCCAAAGTGGAGCACATCCTGACCCTCTTCCCTTTTGCAGAGATCTCCATTTTTGGAGAATTCAATGTTCACCACCAGCTTTGGCTTTCCTCTCCCTTCACTGATCATCCTGGTGAACTAGCCTTCAACTTTGCTATCCTCCATGACCTAGAGCAATTGGTGCAACACCCTACTTTTATTCCTGACCGATTTGGAGATAAGCCCAACATTCTTGACCTATTCCTGACCTCTAATCCTTTATTCTCCGTTGTGCTCCTCCGATCACAATCTCATATCTGTAACTTGTACTATCGCTCCAATCCCTCCTCAGGATCCCCATAAGCGGAGGTGCCTTTGGCGTTTTGCCTCTGCTAGTTGGGGGGACCTGAGGAGGTATTTTGCTGGTTTTCCTTGGAATGACTACTGCTTCCGTGTCTGAGACCCGTCTTTGTGTGCTGAGCGCATAACAGAGGTGATAGTGTCTGGCATGGAGGCATACATTCCTCACTCTTTTTCTCCACCTAAACCTTCTAAACCTTGGTTTAACACAGCTTGTTCTCGTGCTATACATGATGGAGAGGTGGCCCACAAAAGGTACTTAAGCCTTCCATCACCAGAATCTCATGCACTTTATATTTCTGCCCGGAACCATGCCAAGTATGTTCTCCAACTAGCCAAAAACTCCTTCATTAATAAAAACTGACAAAACCTTTCAAGATCTAACTCCCCCTCGTGACTTCTGGCATCTAGCCAAAAATATCTCCAATAACTTTGCTTCTTCTTCTTTGCCTCCTTTATTTCAACCAGATGGCACCACTGCTATCACATCTATTTCTAAAGCTGAACTCTTCGCTCATACCTTTGCTAAATACTCTACCTTGGACGATTCTGGGCTTGTGCCTCCCTCTCTTCCACCCTCTGACTACTTCATGCTACCTATTAAAATTCTTCGCAATTATGTTTTCCATTCCCTCGCTGGCCTAAACCCTCGGAAGGCTTATGGACCTCCTATCGTTCTCCGAAAATGTGCCTCCGTGCTTGCACCTTGCCTAGTCAAACTCTTTCAGCTCTGTCTGTCAACATCTACCTTTCCTTCTTGCTGGAAGTTTGCCTACATTCAACCTGTTCCTAAAAAGGGTGACCGTTCTAATCCCTCAAACTACCGTCCTATTGCTTTAATTTCCTGTCTATCTAAAGTTTTTTTAATCTATCCTCAACAGGAAGATTCTTAAACATCTATCACTTCACAACATTCTATCTGATCGCCAGTATGGGTTCCGTCAAGGCCGCTCTACTGGTGATCTTCTGGCTTTCCTTACTGAGTCTTGGTCATCCTTTTTTAGAGATTTTGGTGAAACTTTTGCTGTTGCCTTAGATATATCAGAAGCTTTTGATAGAGTGTGGCACAAAGCTTTGATTTCTAAACTACCCTCCTACGGCTTCTATCCTTTTTTCTGTAACTTCATCTCAAGTTTCCTTTCTGACCGTTCTATTGCTGCTGTGGTAGACAGTCACTGTTCTCCTAAATCTATTAACAGTGGTGTTCCTCAGGGTTCTGTCCTGTCACTCACTCTCTTCTTATTATTCATTAATGATCTTCTAAACCAAACTTCTTGTCCTATCCACTCCTACGGTGATGATACCACCCTGCACTTTTCCATGTCTTTTCATAGACGTCTAACCCTTCAGGAGGTAAACATATCACAGAACGCTTGACTTCTGATCTTTCCAAAATTTCTGATTGGGGCAGAGCAAACTTGGTATTGTTCAATGCCTCAAAAACTCAATTCCTCCATCTATCAACTCGACACAACCTTCCAGACAACTATCCCTTCTTCTTCAATGACACTCAACTGTCCCCCCTCTTCTACACTGAACATCCTCGGTCTGTCCTTTACTTATAATCTGAACTGGAAACTTCGCATCTCATCTCTAGCTAAAACAGCTTCTATGAAGTTAGGTGTTCTGACACGTCTCCGCCAGTTTTTCTCACCCCCCCCCCCTCCAGATGCTAACTCTGTACAAGAGCCTTATCCGTCCATGTATGGAATATGCTTCACATGTCTGGGGGGGTTCCATTCATACTGCTCTTCTAGACAGGGTGGAATCAAAAGCTTTTCGTCTCATCAACTCCTCTCCTCTAACTGACTGTCTTCAGCCTCTCTCTCACCGCCGCAATGTTGCATCTCTAGCTGTCTTCTACCGCAATTTCCATGCTAACTGCTCTTCTGATTTTACTAACTGCATGCCTCCCCTCCTCTTGCGGCCTCGCTGCACAGGACAAGAGTTAACCAGTATTCTCAGTCATTCATCCCTTTCTCTGGTAAACTCTGGAACTCCCTACCTGCTTCTGTATTTCCATCTTCCTATGACTTGAATTCCTTCAAGAGGAAGGTTTCAAGACACTTATTCATCAATTTTTGATTACTGCTTTGACCCTTTTATGGGACTGGCATTTTAGTGGGCTTTTTTTTTATTGGATTTTTCTTGCCCTTTGCCAGTGTCCTTTCTACATAAAAAAATAAATGAAATAAAATAAAGTAAAGTAAAAATAAAAATCTATATCCACGTGTGATCGTGACATGTTTGTACTCCAGCAATCATTAAATCTTGGGGAGCCTGTAAGTAGATGACATTGGAGCTCTGACAAGAAATCTTGGATATTGCCTTTGAGTGGGTGATGCAGCTGGCAACAGGATGATGAGATAAAATATTAATGTCCATAAACTATAGACTTGAGCATTCTCTAATACCTTTAATCATATATATATATATATATATATATATATATATATATATATATATATATATATATATATATATATATATATATATATATATATATATATATATATATATATATATATATATATATATATATATATATATATATATATATATATATATATATATATATATATAATATATATTATATATTATATATATATAATATATAATATATATATATATCATAGAAAATATAATATCATAATAATAAATAAATATAATATTATAATTACATAATATAAATATTACATGTTACAAATACTAAAACGTGTACAACACCCACGACTCTGGGTATTGCAAATGTTTAAACTTTTTGTATTTACAAACCTATTTATTGTAATGTGATAAATAATCAAACTGAAAGTAATTATATATATATATATATATATATATATATATATATATATATATATATATATATATATATATATATATATATATATATATATATATATATATATATATATATATATATATATATATATATATATATATATATATATATATATATATATATATATATATATATATATATATATATATATATATATATATATATATATATATATATATATATATATATATATATATATATATATATATATATATATATATATATATATATATATATATATATATATATATATATATATATATATATATATATATATATATATATATATATATATATATATATAATTACTTTCAGTTTGATTATTTATCACATTACAATAAATAGGTTTGTAAATACAAAAAGTTTAAACATTTGCAATACCCAGAGTCGTGGGTGTTGTACACGTTTTAGTATTTGTAACATGTAATATTTATATTATGTAATTATAATATTATATTTATTTATTATTATGATATTATATTTTCTATGATAAAAAAAAAAAATGCATGTGCACAAAACTGTAACAGAAAAATAGTACGAAATCTGCTCTAAATTTCAAGAGGATTCTTGGATAACATATTGTTTTGAAGTTATGTATTATCGCCATGCACTATAAAGGAATTGAATATAAGTTGAAATGAAGTAAATGATCCTAACTATAATTGCAAACTCGTGAAACGCGTTTCTATACACCATTTATATATCACAAAGTTATCAACCACTAGTACCTATATACTAAAATATTTTTAAACTCCTAAAAAAACAGAGAGAGAGAGAGAGAGAGAGAAAGAGCGGAAAGAAAAAATTAATTATAGCTCCCTGGAATACTTTCTCGAGGGTAAGAGAATAAAACTTTGAACAATACAAACACAGTATGCAAATCAACAGTCTTGGCCATGGAAGAAAAACGGTGATGATGATGATGATCATCATCATCATGATGATGATGATGATGATAAAATATGGAAAAGGTACAGCGACGACCACAAAAAGAATACAAAGAAAACAAAGAACAAGAAGAACAAGAACAAGAAAAAAAGAAGAACGATTGAAACAACATCCACCACCAACAACACATGCACAACAACAACAACAACAACAACAACAACAACAACAACAACAACAACAACAACAACAACAACAACAACAACAATATGAGAGTTAAGTGAAATATAACAAGCCCGAATGGGAAAGAGAGAGAGACAGAGAGAGAGAGAGAGAGAGAGAGAGAGAGAGAGAGAGAGAGAGAGAGAGAGAGAGAGAGAGAGAGAGAGAGAGAGAGAGAGATATCGCTGAATAACGTAGGAAAGGACAAGAGAGTAGATAAATAAATATATGTGAGAAAAAGGATATTGATAACAGAGAAATTAAAACGAAATTAAATTGGTTAACATCCCAGCAACAACCACCACTACCACTAGCACGTCGCCACCACCAGCTGGAAGTGCAGTCAGAGGGAGCCCCATAAATATGTTTAATTTCTGGCAGGGCGAATGCTGGTGAATATTTCGTTTTTTATTTATTTATTTTTTTATTTATTTATTTTATTTTATTTATTTGTTTTATTTATTTTTTTTTTTTCACCTCACCAGACTAGAAGATTCTCGCGGCTTCCTGAAAGCGAGGTTTTTCCTATCCACCAAAATACTAGTTGATTATCTACTTATGGTTCATTTGCTGATACGATCCTCACTTTCTATAACTCCCTGTTTCGTCTCCTTTTGAAATATTGCGTTCAAACATGGTGCCCCTATTTTTTTTTTTTTTTTTTTTTTTATTTATGTAGGAAGGGCACTGGCCAAGGGCAACAAAAATCTAATAAAAAAAATGCCCACTGAAATGCCAGTCTCATAAAAGGGTCAAAGCAGTGGTCAAAAATTGATGAATAAGTGTTTTGAAACCTCCCTCTTGAAGGAATTCAAGTCATAGGAAGGTGGAAATACAGAAGCAGGCAGGGAGTTCCAGAGTTTACCAGAGAAAGGGATGAATGATTGAGAATACTGGTTAACTCTTGCATTAGAGAGGTGGACAGAATACGGGTGAGAGAAAGAAGAAAGTCTTGTGCAGCGAGGCCGCGGAAGGAGGGGAGGCATGCAGTTAGCAAAATCAGAAGAGCAGTTAGCATGAAAATAGCGGTAGAAGACAGCTAGAGATGCAACATTGCGGCGGTGAGAGAGAGGCTGAAGACGGTCAGTTAGAGGAGAGGAGTTAATGAGACGAAAAGCTTTTGATTCCACCCTGTCTAGAAGAGCAGTATGAGTGGAACCCCCCAGACATTTGAAGCGTACTCCATACATGGACGGATAAGGCCCTTGTGCAGAGTTATCAGCTGGGGGAGGGTGAGAAAAACTGGCGGAGACGTCTCAGAACACCTAACTTCATAGAAGCTGTTTTAGCTAGAGATGAGATGTGAAGTTTCCAGTTCAGATTATAAGTAAAGGACAGACTGAGGATGTTCAGTGTAGAAGAGGGGGACAGTTGAGTGTCATTGAAGAAGAAGGGATAGTTGTCTGGAAGGTTGTGTCGAGTTCATATATGGAGGAATTGAGTTTTTGAGGCATTGAACAATACCAAGTTTGCTCTGCCCCAATCAGAAATTTTAGAAAGATCACAAGTCAGGCGTTCTGTGGCTTCCCTGCGTGATATGTTTACCTCCTGAAGAATTGGACGTCTATGAAAAGACGTGGAAAAGTGCAGGGTGGTATCATCAGCGTAGGAGTGGATAGGACAAGAAGTTTGGTTTAGAAGAGCATTAATGAATAATAAGAAGAAAGTGGATGACAGGACAGAACCCTGAGGAACACCACTGTTAATAGATTTAGAAGAACAGTGACCGTCTACCACAGCAGCAATAGAACGGTCAGAAAGGAAACTTGAGATGAAGTTACAGAGAGAAGGATAGAAACCGTAGGAGGGTAGTTTGGAAATCAAAGCTTTGTGCCAGACTCTATCAAAAGCTTTTGATATGTCAAAGGCAACAGCAAAAGTTTCACCAAAACCTCTAAAAGAGGATGACCAAGACTCAGTAAGGAAAGCCAGAAGATCACCAGTAGAGCGGCCTTGACGGAACCCATACTGGCGATCAGATAGAATGTTGTGAAGTGATAGATGTTTATGAATCTTCCTGTTGAGGACAGATTCAAAAACTTTAGATATGCAGGAAATTAAAGCAATAGGACGGTAGTTTGAGAGATTAGAACGGTCACCCTTTTTAGGAACAGGTTGAATGTAGGCAAACTTCCAGCAAGAAGGAAAGGTAGATGTTGACAGACAGAGCTGAAAGAGTTTAACTAGGCAAGGTGCATGCATGGAGGCACAGTTTCGGAGAACAATAGGAGGGAATCCATCAGGTCCGTAAGCCTTCCGAGGGTTTAGGCCAGCGAGGGCATGGAAAACATCATTGCGAAGAATTTTAATACGTGACATGAAGTACTCAGAGGGTGGAGGAGAGGGAGGAACAAGCCCAGAATCGTCCAAGGTAAAGTTTTTAGCAAAGGTTTGAGCGAAGAGTTCAGCTTTAGAAATAGATGTGATAGCAGTGGTGCCATCTGGTTGAAATAGGGTGGGAAAAGAAGAAGAAGCAAAGTTATTGGAGATGTTTTTGGCTAGATGCCAGAAATCACGAGGGGAGTTAGATCTTGAAAGGTTTTGACATTTTCTGTTCATGAAGGAGTTTTTGGCTAGTTGGAGAATATACTTGGCATGGTTCCGGGCAGAAATATAAAGTGCATGAGATTCTGGTGATGGAAGGCTTAAGTACCTTTTGTGGGCCACCTCTCTATCATGTATAGCACGAGAACAAGCTGTGTTAAACCAAGGTTTAGAAGATTTAGGACGAGAAAAAGAGTGAAGAATGTATGCCTCCATGCCAGACACTGTCACCTCTGTTATGCGCTCAGCACACAAAGACGGGTCTCTGACACGGAAGCAGTAGTCATTCCAAGGAAAATCAGCAAAATACCTCCTCAGGTCCCCCCAATTAGCAGAGGCAAAACGCCAGAGGCACCTTCGCTTAGGGGGATCCTGAGGAGGGATTGGAGTGATAGGACAAGATAAAGATATGAGATTGTGATCGGAGGAGCCCAACGGAGAAGAAAGGGTGACAGCATAAACAGAAGGGATAGAGGTTAGGAAAAGGTCAAGAATGTTGGGCGTAACTCCAAGACGGTCAGGAATACGAGTAGGGTGTTGCACCAATTGCTCTAGGTCATGGAGGATAGCAAAGTTGTAGGCTAGTTCACCAGGATGGTCAGTGAAGGGAGAGGAAAGCCAAAGCTGGTGGTGAACATTGAAGTCTCCAAGAATGGAGATCTCTGCAAAAGGAAAGAGGGTCAGAATGTGCTCCACTTTGGAAGTTAAGTAGTCAAAGAATTTCTTATAGTCAGAGGAGTTAGGTGAGAGGTATACAGCACAGATAAATTTAGTGTGAGAGTGACTCTGTAGTCGTAGCCAGATGGTGGAAAACTCGTAAGATTCAAGAGCGTGGGCACGAGAGCAGGTTAAGTCATTGCGCACATACACGCAGCATCCAGCTTTGGATCGAAAATGAGGATAGAGAAAGTAGGAGGGAACAGAAAAGGGGCTACTGTCAGTTGCCTCAGACACCTGAGTTTCAGTGAGGAAAAGAAGATGAGGTTTAGAAGAGGAGAGGTGGTGTTCTACAGATTGAAAATTAGATCTTAGACCGCGAATGTTGCAGAAGTTAATGAAGAAAAAGTTGAGGGGGGTGTCAAGACACTTAGGGTCGTCGACAGAAAGCCAGTCCGACCTGGGGACATTTATGGTCCCCTCCCCAGATGGGGACTCCGAGGCTGGTGTAGGAGTCGCCATGATGATTTTAAAATTTTTGAGTGAAGGGTGTGTGTGTTATTAGGTGCTTGTAGTTTTGTGTGGAGGAAGAGAGTTGTCTTTAGAGGGCAGGCTGTGACTGCCCCCTTGTGTTGTGAGACACAAAGGAAAACGTTCAGTGAGGTCACAGCTGGGTTTAATGATAAGTTCACAGCACCCCCTGAACAGTGCTTTAGACCTCACTGGGAGTAATTATTGTTTCGGTAGGTGTCTACTGCCTCCTCCAGAAAGACAGAGATAAATAACAACGAGTTCAGCGTAGAGTAGCAAAAATTATACCAAGCATAAGAAACAAATCATACAAAGAGCGACATAAAGAATTAAATCTATTCTCATTAACACAAAGAAGACTAACTAGCGACTTAATACAGATTTCAACACAATTCCAGTGAACCACACAATGCACAAAATTCATAATATTTATGCATCTTTCATTTCTGGTAAAGTAATTCAAAGACTAGCAGGAGAACTGCATGTATTTTTGGTGACAGGAAAGTGTGTGTGTGTGTGTGTGTGTGTGTGTGTGTGTGTGTGTGTGTGTGTGTGTGTGTGTGTGTGTTTGTGTGTGTGTGTGTGTGTGTGTGTGTGTGTGTGTGTGTGTGTGTGTGTGTGTGTGTGTGTGTGTGTGTGTATGTGTGTGTGTGTGTGTGTGCGCGCGCGCGTCCCTCTGTCTGCAGTGTGATTTACAGATAAGAGGATTAATTTTTTTCTTCTCTTTTTTGTTTTATAATGTTTTGCTTTTTTTTGTTCTTCTAAGTTTGTATGTAAAATCTCTTTTTTTATCCATCGCTCGTGTGTAAGCTACGAAACATGAACATACAAATATTTTCGTTATGCGAAATTTAATCTGTCTAACTCAAAGTTTTTTGATATTTTTCTGTTTGTAATGATTCTATATAATTATGTATGTTTGTTTACTATTTAATTTCGCATATGTACCCGTCAGTCAGTCTGTCTATGTGTCTCTGTCCTGCTTTCTGAATGTCTTACATGCTGGCTGACTCTAATATAATTTCCTTCTAACATAGTACATACCTTTATTTATTTTAGTTTGTTTACCATGATTTACAGTTGCATTTCTATATGTTCTGTTCATCACTATACAGCTAATTTCTCTTTATCTGATTCATCACTTACTTTTCTACTTTCTTTTTATTTGTTTATGTATATTGCTCTTCAACCATCCTATCTTCCTGTGTTTCTTCACTCACCTACCCATTCGTCGATGTTTTTGGCTGTATATATTTCCCTATCTAATACTTCTGCCTTCTCATCAATCAACAGGGATTTATCAACATATTTTCCCACTTATGTACTTATTATCTCTGTCTGTCTGTCTGTCTGTCTGTCTGTCTGTCTGTCTATTTATCTAATCTATTTTCTACTTACTGAACTGTATATCTACCCATCTATACATATCTATATCTACTTATATACCTATTCATTTATTCATCTATCTATCAATCTATCTATCCATCCATCTGTCCATCTATATATCTATCTATTTATCAGCCAGTCGATCTATTTAACTATTTACCCATCCAGCCATCTACCTATAAGTCTACTTGTTCAACCAGATACTTATTCATTAATCAATTTGTCAGACCAGCAACACATTTCCCTATCTGCGCCTGAACATACTCACCGATCCGTCTCCCCGTTCACCGCCATTGTACCGAGATAATGCACCCTTGATACACTCCTATAGCGGCCAGGCAACGCTATTTCGCCATGTTCCCCTAAGCATCCCCCCAGTTCCTCCCACAGCTCCCTGCTTACAAGGGCAGACAAGGCCCTGCTAATGCTACGGGACTGGAGGAGGGGGAGGAGGAAGAGGAGGGGCGTCTGTTGCAGGCATTATGTCGGCAAAAGGAAGGATGGAACGTAAGAGAGAGAGAGGATGAAGGATGGTGCAGCGAGGGAAAAGAAGAGAAATTCGTGAAAATGAGAGAAGTTGAGAGTGAGGAGGTGGTGGTGGCGGTGGTGGCGGTGGTGAGGGACAGGAGAGTAATTAGGAATGATTAGTGGTGGCGGGGGTGAGGTATGGGACAGAATCATGGTGGAGTGGAGTGTAAGCTGTTGTGATAGTGACGGTGATGGTGGTGATGTGGTGGCAAGGATGAGCTTGTGCGTGAGTGATTACTGATTAGTGATGACAGGTTAATAGAGCGTCAGTTTATATTAACAGCCACTGGATATGATACATTACGGACAGCTGGTGTGCAGTGGAGGGAGCGTGTTGTTATCATAGTCTCGAGATAACTTATTTGAGTCTAGAATAGATCATAAGGGTAACAATTTGGTTAGAGTTTGCAATACCACTTCATTTCCGCATGGTAAACAGTAGATGGAAGAGGGAGTTAAATCAGGTTGGTTCATTTAGTTAGTAGGGTGTCTTGATGCTCGTCTCTTATAGCAACTCAAGTCATACGGAGGTGAGTAAACATACGAGTATATGATCAGTTCAAGTCATAAGAAGTTTGGGAAGTTAGATAAAAATCAGGGAGAATTGCGGAGTTTAATTGTGAAAGGGATCAAAGAGTGAAGAGGCCAGTCAACTCTCGCACTATTAAAGAGAAAATAAGGGCTGAAGGTAAGTGAAAAGCCTAGTTGTGTCCGAGCGTGTGTTTCACGAGCAGGGTTGAGTTGTAGCGTTCGGATTGCTTTGTATTCATGGTGAGGGTAATCACAACAGGGGCGGGATGTGATACGTTAACAGGAGTGTTTGTATGCATAATAAAGTGATACAATAATGGATATGGAACGTCCCACATTGATTGCTTTGCATTCATTTTAAATTATTTGGAATTTTTATCAATGAAAAGAACCGTAATGAGGCAGTTCAAGGAAGCATTAAGTGGTAGTCAGATGACACTTGATCATAAAAGTAAATGAATACCTAACTAAACGCACAGAAAAAAAAAAAAAACAATCTGAAATATTAAAGAAAGCATGCTTCTCTCTGACGAGCATCACTCGCAAGATCTCCATTACATTCAGTCCCGAAGAGTCCTCAAGAGTCCTTTTAAATTATTTGACCCTTCTACACGACACAATCACACTAGAGAAATGGCTCTCAACTGGTGGTCCACAGTGACTCTTTAGGGTGGTCCACAGGATGGCTACTGTATTTGCTGATAAAAAAAAAAAATGAAAAATTCAGTATGAACAATTTGATCAAAATAAACAACTGGCTATTCATTTTATTACACTTCTATTTAAGAGATTTATTGACAGTCTAAGTTGTAGCTGTTAGGTAATACTTCGAGTCACTTCTAAGTTTAATCTACAACGAATATTCAAGATTTACGCCGCCACCCGGGACTAGGGCCTGAGAACATACTCGTACTATACGCGTCAAGGTGACGAGCCATCCTGTTGATTTTTGTCAGCTTCCGCGCGGCGGCACGAGGCATCAAGTGCTGTGGACCACCGTGCCTGTGGCCAGTGGCCACCGAACTGCAGTGTTGATTAGTTGTATTATTTGTCCAAACTCTTACAGGTATGGGCGTGTAATTTGATTTGTGGTCATTTATTAAGGTGTGTGGTGCACTATGTCAATGTGTGCAGTTGACGACACAAGATGCTGTATTAGAACCCAAACCAAAATTGAAAGGGTCCACATTTTCTTTTTGTTTTTGTCAGTGGCCCTTGGCCTGGAAGGAGTTGAAAACCACTGCACTAGAGGGTGATAACAGCATTAGTAAAAGCGTCCACTTCACTGGACGATGGTTTTCCCACGCCCGCACAAGCACGAGGGTGAGTCAGTTTGGCAGAAGTCATACACTGCCCTAGCTTACTTTACTAAAGGGTAGTTAATCTAAATTAATTCCAAAACGCTAAGTAAGGACCTGTGGGATTGTTTCTATTTTGGATGTCCTATGTAATCACATGTAATCCTCATTTTTCTCGTCCGCATTCTCCTGTTATTGACCAACTTTGTGATTTCAAGTAGTAGAGGTCAAAGTTGCAGCCACTAAATGGAAGGTACACAAACCCAGTGACCGAAGCTGTGGCCTGATTGACTGCCGCCTCCCTGGAAAGCGCAACGCAAGGATGTTACACCACCCCTCAGCAACCAAACTGTGCCTTCACCTGCGCTACGTACACACCACAACTATTATGCATTTATACTCTCCCTCACAAACAAAAGTAGACAGACCACAACTCTTTCGCTCACTTTTCTCTCAAGTTCTATTTTGTATTTCTATACCACGTGGTATCAATTCTTGTATCTTGTCAGCTTCTGCTGGAGGGATTGGTGGGGAGAAACCTTCTATAATATCCTGTATCTCCCAATAACAGTTAATGTAGAATAATTATCCAAACAGCCTCGTCAATACCTCAAGGATTGGTCTTCCGTTGCACTTCTTTTTACTAATTTGTATTCCTCCTCCTCCTCCTCCTCCTCCTCCTCCTCCTCCTCCTCCTCCTCCTACTCCTCCTCCTCTTCCTCCTCCTCCTCCTCCTTCTTCTCGTCCTCCTCTTCCTCCTCCTCCTCCTCCTCCTCCTCCTCTTCCTCCTCCTCCTCCTCCTCCTCTTCCTCCTCCTCCTCCTCCTCCTCCTCCTCCTCCTCCTCCTGCACCTGCTTTAGCTGGAAGTGATGGCTCATGAATAAAACGTGAATATGTTCTTAAACCACTCGGTAAAATCATAATACGAGCTGAGAGAGAGCGAGAGAATGTGTGTGTATCTTCTAGGCCAGAGAGCCACATCAGTCCCCTCCCCCCCCACCAGCCACCCACATTAACGTCAGTTACGTTGTGTGAATTGTTAATTGTGGCGAGGTTTTCCAAGGCTGTAAATGGCTGTCAGACCGTGGTGGCGTGAAAATGTTAGTGGGATATTAGTGCATAGGTGCTCATGTATCAAAAGAGACTCAGATAGCAGAGATAACTGACTGAGAGAAATTAATATTAACAGAATTAAATATACTGAATTATATAAATGTATTAAATCTATCTATTATATATATATATATATATATATATATATATATATATATATATATATATATATATATATATATATATATATATATATATATATATATATATATATATATATATATATATATATATATATATACGAGTATATATATATATATACACCAATCAAAGACCTTGGTTGTAGAATGTGATAAGGTCTTTAGCCAATCAGAGACAAAAATGAAAGAAGGAGAAGAATTAAGATGTAATATATATATATATATATATATATATATATATATATATATATATATATATATATATATATATATATATATATATATATATTACATCTTAATTCTTTGCCTTCTTTCATTCTTGACTCTGATTGGCTAAAGACCTTATCACATTCTACAACCAAGGTCTTTGATTGGTCCACTTGGTGGGTGCCGCAGTGCTTTAGCTCCAAGCTGCTGAGTGGTTGCAGAGGCGAGCGCTGGGCTAACAGTCCCATCAGGTTTTCAGTAAGACTGGCCAATGCCTGGATTTTCTACAGAAGACTGGCGCATCGCTGAATACTACAACATTCAACAAGAAGAAGAAACAACAGTCAATGGACGCTCACGAGACCCTCGGTGAGAAGACAAACACGGAGAAAAGGAAAGAGACCAAGCACCACAGCAAGACGAGGAGCTTGGAAAACCTGCAAGACTCCACCGGCCACAAGAAAACCAACACTCAAGGGGTTACGGAACCCAAAATGCAGAGGAAGGCGAATAACTTAAAAACCAAGACGCGGATGAGGATGGAATATTTGTTTACGATTATGGACCCCAACAAGAAGAGGAAGAAGCAGGACACGGAGGACGATGAACACCAGAGCAAGAAGAGCAAGAAAGACACGGAGGACCACGAAGAGCAGTACAAGAAGACGAAGAAGGACACGGAGGACCACGAGAAGCAGGACAGGAAGAGGAAGGGCACGGAGGACCACAGGAACCAAGACAAGAAGAGGAAGAAGGACACCAAGGACCACGAGAAGCAGGACAAGATAACCAAGGACAGGGAAGACCACGAGAATCAAGACAAAAAGACCAAGGGAGAAGCCAGGAAAGAACGAAGGAAAGGGTGGAATATGGAGTGCTGTAAACGGATTAAGGAATGCATCAAGAAGCGGAACAAGCAGAATAATGAAGACTACGAGGAACAGGCCAAAAAGAGGAGCACGAAGAAACGTGAGAGCCAGGCCAAGAAGAGGAAAGGGAAGAGTATTGAAGACCATGATAGCCAGGCCAAGAAGAGGAAGGGGCAGGACAATGAGGACCATGACACCCAGGCCAAGAAGAAGAAAATGCAGGACAGGGAGGAACATGACAGCCATGCCAAGAAGAGGAAGAGACAGGCCAAGGAGGACCATGACACCCAGGCTAAGAAGTGGAAGAAGTAGAAAAAGGAGGAACATGAGACCCAGGCCAACAAGAGGAAGAGGGAAGAGAAAGAGCCAAAGAAGAGGAGGCCGCTGGAGAATTATAAGCGTATCCTTGATCACCTCAGGAAGGGGAGAGGGCGAGACAGCAACAACGTGCTGAAGCTGAAGGTGGAGGCCGAAAGAGTCAACAAGAAGAGCAGTGTGAGCGAGTACTGCCGTGTTCATTTTGAGAAAGGAATCATGATGGATGCGTCCGTGCGCGGCCATCCGTGTCTTGTCTTTTTTGACACCGGCGCCTCAGCCAGTATCATGTTCCTGTCACTGGCCCAGAGAGCGGGCCTCCTCACGGGCCGCGAGAAGACAGAAAAAATACTTCTCTCTACCTGGAATGGCATCCTGTTGCTGGACGTGATCATGCTGCCCGAGGTGCAGGTGGTGCTGAAGGACGGCCTTGCGGTCAACACGCCCATGCTGGTGTTTCCAAAGGAGGCAGAGGTCACCTCTTACAACCACTTGATAGTGGTGTCCATGAGCCGCCTGCAGGAGGCTGAGATGCGGCAGGACTTCCATTCCGACGGCAGCAGCACCTTGTTCCTGCGTCACCCGGAACGTCTGCGGCGGAGACCTCAGCCAGGGCGCAAAGGGAAAGTATTCGCGTTTGCCGCACAAGCACCAGGCATCGAGGAGCCGCTGACAGTGCTGCTGGACACCTGCTCTAGTATACCATTCTCTATCACCAAGATCGGCCGGGACAAGGTGCGGCGCAGGACAGGAAGCGAGACTCCGCTGCCGACACGAGTCATGCTGCAGCTTGGCAGCGGCACACTCACACTGCAGATGAACACCAACCAGGGGGTTAGCGAGTTCGACTTCGTGTTTGGACGACCGCTGCTCTGTCAATTACGAGCTGCCATAGATTATAATGATTCGACTATGACCTTCAAGCTCAACAGAAAACAATTCAGCCTCGACATCTTCCCTCACTGCCCTCATATTTTTTTTTTTTTTTTTTATGTATCATGGAGATCAGGAGAGGGAAAAATTAATTAGCTCAAAAAAAAAGAAAATAGGAGTAGTGAACTGGGTACAGAAACAGTCTGGATTAAGGACATTAGACAAATTGTTCCGAATTAAGGATATTAGATGAAGAAAATAATCTGGATTAAGGAAAATGGATTAAGAAAATAGACTGCAACAATGATAGTAGAATCAAGAAATTCACAATAAGGATAGTAAATTAAGAAAAAAGTCTGGATTAAGGATAATGGATTAAGAAAATAGTCAGAATTAAGAATAGTGGATTAAAACAACACTCTGGATTAAGGATACTGGATTAGAAAAATAGTCACAATGAAGGCTAGTGGATTAAGAAAATATTCTCAATTAAGGATACGGAATTAAGAAAATACTCGGAATTTAAGATAGTGGATTAAGAAAATACTCTGGATTAAGAATAGAATGTTAAAAATGCTCGGGATTAATGAAAGGGGATTAAATAAGTCTGGATTAACGATAATGAATTAAGAAAGTAGTCCCCATTAACACTTAAACTGCGGACAAAAAATACACATCATCATGCAAGGCGAAAATCTAAATGTAAAAGTATATAATGAATGAGGAGATTGTGATGTGAAATACTACGTCACATGAAAGTGGTACAGAAAATATTAGGGCAACACAAGGAACTCAAAAAGCGCGATAAAATTTCACTTGCCAGGTAGAATGATGACTCTGGGCAGCAGGAAGCTCTCGCTCGCTCTGGCTCCGGCAGTACCTCTCTCCTCTCCTCTCCTCTCTTCTCCTCTCCTCTCCTCTCCTTTTTCCTATCCTCTCCTCTCCTCCCCTCTCCTTTTCTCCCCTTTTCCCTCTCCTCTCCTTTGTCCTCTCCTCTCCTCTCCTCCCCTCTCCTCTCCTCCCATCTCCACTCTCCTCTCCTCTCCTCTCCTCTGTCCTCTCCTCTCGTCTCCTCTCCTTTTCCTCTCCTCTCCTCTCCTCTCCTCTCGTCTCTCCTCTCTTCT
Source organism: Scylla paramamosain (assembly GCF_035594125.1). Classification (NCBI taxonomy): domain Eukaryota; kingdom Metazoa; phylum Arthropoda; class Malacostraca; order Decapoda; family Portunidae; genus Scylla; species Scylla paramamosain. Next base: position 8,142,544 of record NC_087189.1, on the reverse strand, counting down.
CCTTTCTCCTCTCTTCTCCTCTCCTCTCCTCTCCTCTTCTCTCCTCTCCTCTCTCCTGTCCTCTCGTCTCCTTTCTCCTCTCCTCTCCTCTCCTCTCCTCTCCTCTCCTCCCTCCTCTCCTCTCCTTTTTCCTCTCCTCTCTCCTCTCTTTTCTCCGCTTCTTTCTCCTCTCCTCTCCCCTTTTATCTCCTCTCATCTCTTCTCTTCTCTTTTATCTCATATCTTCTCCTTTCTTCTCTTATCTTCTCTCCTTTATTCTTTCTTCTCCTCTCCTATCTCATCTCCTCTTTTTTCCTCTTTTCTCTTCTCTTTTCTCCTCTCCTCTCCACTCCTCTCCTCTTTCCTCTCTTTTCTCTTATCTTATCTTCTCTCCTCTCCTCTTCTCTTCTCTTCTCTTCTCTCCACTCCTTTTCTCTTCTCTCCTCATAACTTCTCTCCTCTTACCTTCTCTCCTTTTATCTTCTCTTCCCTTTCCTTGCCTTCATATTAAATCACATTTTCTCTCGTTTCTTCCCTTATCTCCTCTCTTCTCCTCTCCTCTCCTCTCCTCTCCTCTCTCCTCTCCTGTCCTCTCCTCCACTCTCCACTCCTTTCTCCTTTTCTCTCCTCTCCTCTGCTTTCCTCTCCTCTCCTCTCCTCTCCTCTCCTCTCATGTCCTCTCCACTCCTTTCTCCTCTCCTCTGCTTTCCTCTCCTCTCCTCTCTTTCCTCCTGTCCTCCCCTCTCCTATCCTCTCCTCTCCTCTACTATACTTTCTCTTCTATTCTCTCCTCTCCTCTGCTCTCCTCTCTCCCATCCTATCTCTCCTCCCCTTCCCTCTCCTCTATCCTATCTTCTCTCCTCTTCCCTTTTCACCTCTCCTCTCCTCTTCTCTTCTCTTCTCTTTTCTTCTCTTCTCTCCTCTCCTTTCCTCTTTTCTACTCTACTATAGTTAGTACTTTCTCTTTTCTTTTTTCTTGCGTGACAGAGAGAGAGAGAGAGAGAGAGAGAGAGAGAGAGAGAGAGAGAGAGAGAGAGAGAGAGAGAGAGAGAGAGAGAGAGAGAGAGAGAGAGAGAGAGAGAGAGAGAGAGAGAGAGAGAGAGAGAGAGAGAGAGAGAGAGAGAGAGAGAGAGAGAGAGAGAGAGAGAGAGAGAGAGAGAGAGAGAGAGAGAGAGAGAGAGAGAGAGAGAGAGAGAGAGAGAGAGAGAGAGAGAGAGAGAGAGAGAGAGAGAGAGAGAGAGAGAGAGAGAGAGAGAGAGAGAGAGAGAGAGAGAGAGAGAGAGAGAGAGAGAGAGAGAGAGAGAGAGAGAGAGAGAGAGAGAGAGAGAGAGAGAGAGAGAGAGAGAGAGAGAGAGAGAGAGAGAGAGAGAGAGAGCCTTCTCCCTGCCCGGAGCCATCATTCTCCTGCAAGTCAAATCTTGGCGTGCTTTTTGGAGTTTGTTAAGTTTGGTGTAATACATAATGTACCACTTTCATGTGCTGTAACATTTTCCATCACCGTCTTGTCATTCATTACACTGTATACCTTTGTATTTAGATTTTCGCCTTGTATTGTGATGTCTCTTTCTGTGCGCAATTTAAAGATTAAAGATAGTGGATTAAGAAAGTAGCCTGGATTAAGGATAAAGGATGGATAAAAGAAATAGGATGTTAAATTAAGTATGTTAAATTACGGAAATAGTATGGATTAAGGATAATGAATTACGAAAATCTGCATTAAGGATACTGGAATAAATAAATTGTCTTGATTAAGGATGTTAGATTCAGGAAATATTCTGGATTAAGGACACTGGACTAAATAAATAGTCTGGATTAAAGATACTGGATGAAGTAATTGTTTGGACTAGAGATTGCAGGTTAAGAAAATAGCCTGAATTAAGGACAGTAGATTGAGAAGGTATTCTTGATTAAGGACAGTGAGTTAAAGACATTCCTTGGATGAAGGTCATTACGTTAAGAAAAGAGTTTAGACTAAGAATTATATACAAAATGGTACTCAGGGACGAGGGACTGAAATATTCTTTAAAGGAGCAAAGGCTGTGCTTATATACAGATATATATTTTTTATATTATAATTTCTTATGAGAGCTTGAAACTAGGGTCACATTCTTGTTTACTGTGTGCTGGTGACCTGTTGATTAAATATTTAACATGATATGAAATAATATATAAGGAACAAGCTTTTAATAATGCCACATAATAAATTACATAAAATATTCCCCTAAAAGTATTCCCCGTTGATCATTTATTTTAATTCAGCAATAACTATGATATAATATTTTTCTGAAAACTACTCTGCTCAATGAAACAAATTTTGCAAATAAACCAACAGACCTAAAAACATTTTTAATTAATTTTGAACACTTCAACAAGGCATTGTGCATTGCATACGACTGAATGAATCACTGTTCAAGTAACAACATATTGTGTTTGTCGTCATTCCTATAAGTTGTTGGAAATGCTGCACCGGCTGTCAGTGACAAGAACGAGAACGGTAGCGTAAACATCGACGGCAAAGGAAGCAACAGCAAAAAACGAGTGCAATAAAACCAGCAGCACCAGCAACAACAACAACAACAACAACCAAACACAACAAAAATCACAACCCTTACAATCACACTGCAGTCACATGCAATAAGACCAAACAACAACAACAACAACAACAACAAGCAAAAGCAATCATAAAAGAGTAACATCCACACCGCAGCATTTCAACACTAGGAAAAGACTATTAAAATCAATTCAATTCAATTCAATTTTGCTCCCAGGTAGGCTTTCGGCCTGTCAGGCGGGCCAGAACTCTTCTCCAGTTAGTCCTCTCAAAACTTTCTTCCTCCCTCAATTCCTCCAACGTCCCCAGCCCATTCGCCTCCAGGATTTCTTCCACTCTGTCCTTCCATCTCTTCTTCGGTCTCCCTTTAGATCTTCTACCTTCTGGCCTCCAGTTCCATCTTTTCTTTGTAATTCTTTCTTCATGCATTCTCTCCACATGTACAAGCCATCTTAGCTTAGCTTCTATTTTGCTTCTAACTGACGTTACTCATTTCTCTTATTTCAACATTTCTGATTCGATCTCTTCTAGTTTTATTTATTATTCCTCTTAAGGTTCTCATTTCTGCCGATTGAATTCTCCTCCAGTCTCTTGTTATTAATGTCCAACTTTCTGAAGCATATATTAAAATTGGTACCAGGACTGATTCAAATATAGTTTTCTTTGCCTCTGTAGGAATATGTTTATCCTTTAGGATAAACACACAGCAACACTTTCCTCCTCGTTATCATATTCCACTTTCCCTCTCCTGAAGGTCAGACAATTTTATCAAAGCGACGCAAATGTTTACGCTTTTATGAGCCCCGCAAAAATATTTCCCCTTATTATTTATTTATTCTTTTTATCTTTCACTTATTCTTGAAAGCTCCCCTCGCCTCAGGAGCCACACACACACAAACACACACACACACACACACACACACACACACACACACACACACACACACACACACACACACACACACACACACACACACACATACGTGCAGAAAAGCACACACACACACACACACACACACACACACACACACACACACACACACAAATACGTACATACAAGCACTCAGACATGCATAACCTTCACAGGAATGCCAACCTTGTAAGGAATGTGTTTGAAATGCGGAAAGGTAAGGTTTGAGATGAGGTGAGTGTGAGGCGAGTGTGAGGGTTCTGAGAGGATGAAGCACCGAGGAAAAATTTCACTGTGGAAGATGATTTATAAACAAGGACGGAAATATGAATATGTAATTACATTATCAAATTAGTGTATGTGTGTTTCTATTTTTTATATTTTATTAATTAATTTAAATATTTTTGTACAGTATATAATTTGTGCATCAACGCAGTTTTCGAATGGAATTAAGTACCTGAGATAATATACGAGTAGTGAAGAGAATTTAAAGATCATACAAAGTGAGGTTTCGCATGAGAAGACAATAAATAAATAATAACAATGCATGCGATGAAATGCGCAAGAGTATTTGGAGACAAATGATTCTTTTTTTTTTTAAGACGACAATAGAAAGTTTGACTTCCCATAAAGTAAATAACCAGGTAATAGGTGCTTTAAGCTGCGGAGCAACTTAAAGGACTTTCCCTAGCGGCTGTTAGACGCGTCGCAGACATGGTCATACGGAGCCCGGCTGCACACGCCACGCCAAGTGTCGCGCCGCCGTGATGGTTGCGGCGAGTGACATGTTGCTGTAAATGACTCTGTATTTTCAATATGTGGAGATTTATCTGCATTTTGGTCAAACTATCCTGTTCACGAGTGTTTTTCACTTAAAGTAATAATATATTTCAGTATTTAATGATTAAATGTTGAAAATAGCGGGCATAACTAAAACGTTATAAACATTTATCTTTTTTTAACATCTACACAGTTCAACTCATCGTAATACCGTTTTTTTTTTTTTTTTTTTTTTTTGTGGGGGGTCAAGTTTTTACAACACAGTCACTGCTGAGTCTGATGGTGTCAACCAAGACTGGCTATCCCGTATATCAAGTGAGTTATGGCAAATAATTCACGCACTTTGCGACCTCGAGCTTGATCTGTAGTGATGAGGCGATAGTTGCGCGAGTTGCGAGGCAGAAACCTTCGTCCACATGCCGATAAATCGAAATATGCAAAATACAGCAAAAAAAAAAAAAAAAAAAAAAAAAAAAAAGTCTAGCGAAGAAAAATAAGAAAAATTTGCGCCTTCAAAAGATACCAACCAAGGAGTGTTTCCGAAACTGAAATCGAAATTTCCTTATGCAATGGACACCAAAAGGTGCTCCTGGCCAAATCATTGCTGTACCCTCCAGGGCCAGGCGGGAGCGATGGAGTGTAGAGATGTGCGGTAACAAAAACAGAACACCCTCGCTCCGCTCGGAGAATAATTCCTCGAAAGATATTTAATACGTAACTAAATGATAAAGAAAATTATAAATTTTCTTTAATTCGCTGACAAGGAAAATGAAATCGTGATGAAAGTAATATTTTAAGGAATCTACAACGACGAGCCTCTAAAAAAAGAGACAAATAGTGTGGGCCGGCTCTAGTCATCAAGGCCCACGTCACCTTGACTTTTCAAGGTGACAGTCAACACACACAGAGACAAATAAGAACACTTCACTGAACAATACAAGCTTTCCTCTCTTTGATTTTACTTGAATAAAAATGCAACAGAGGTTATGACGATAAAACGTTACCTTAGGTTAGGTCACAAATAGCATGGTGGTAACGCTTCCCTGGAAATCAGAGTTAAAAATAATATGAATACCAATTGAACAAAGAAAATGTAAATATGTTTTCCCCATACAAGGAAGGAATTTTTTTTTTTTTTTCTTTTACGTGGGAACCAAACTCACACTAAATGAAAATTGTTACAGTAATAGTTTCCAAGGACACTTTATCATAACATGCAAAATATTATTAATCTACATACGGTAAAACACAGTAAAGGATAAATAAACGGATAAATTATAAGATCTGATATTTTTACCTAAAAAAATCCTCAAGTGAATATTCCTGCTATTGTGGAAAATATTTTGTAATTGTATATCTTTCCTTTCTTCACTCATATACTCGTACATACAAAAGATATATACAGAAGAAAAAAAACGAACGCAAAAATGATAGCTAATTGTTAGGTTTCAACTGAATCTCTGAGTAAATATTTATACCAACAAGATGACACTGTTATAGAAAATATATGATTTCGTATCCTTCTTTTTTCTATGCGTACAGTAAAATAAGCACACGAAGACTGGATTACAAAAATTTTAGTTTTGAAAAAGATTCTCGGTTAATCGTCAAAGGACTTTTTCCCTGTAAGATGTTGCAATGAACATTATAGACTAAATTTATATTCCTTCTTCTTTCATATATATACTCTAGGAAGGCAGAAAAATGGGAGATAAAACAACGCTTTAGAAAAAGGTTTAAATTAATCCTTCAATGGATAATACTACTGACACAATACCATGGAAGCACATCCTGTATTTCCTTCATAGATTCGCGGGAAGCAGACAGGAGAAAGGCAGGCAACAGTGGCAGATTTCGGTTGACATGGAAAAAAAAAATCTAAAAATCAAACAGCGAGTTTCAAAACAGAGGGCACATGATGTAATGAAACAGGTACTCACTTTCCTCCTGCACGTGTTAGGAGTGTTAACCGCGGCACCATCTGCCATCTCTAAATTTCAGGAAGATTCTTGGATAACATATTGTTTTGAAGTTATGTATTATCGCCATACACTATAAAGGAATTGAATATAAGTTGAAATAAAGTAAATAATCCTAATTGTAATTGCAAACTCGTGAAACGCGTTTCTATGCACCATCTATATATCAGAAAGTTATCAACTACTAGTATCCATAAACTAAAATATTTTTAAAAGGAACATTTTGATATCAAAACACCACCAAAATCAACATCTCCAAAATGGATTGCGTAGTTTTACAGGACACCTCAAAATGAAACGTCAAAAGAATATATAATTTTATGCAATTGAAAAAGATGACTTTCTGAATTAATTCATTCTTCTTTTAAATTCCTAAAAAACACAGAGAGAGAGAGAAAGAGAGAGAGAGAGAGAGAGAGAGAGAGAGAGAGAGAGAGAGAGAGGAGAGAGAGAGAGAGAGAGAGAGAGAGAGAGAGAGAGAGAGAGAGAGAGAGAGAGAGAGATCGCTGTATAACGTACGAAAAGACAAGAGAGTAGATAAATAAATATATGTGAGAAGAAAGATATTGATAACTGAGAAATGAAAACGAAATTAAATTGGTTAACTTCCCAGCCACAACCACCCCCACAACCATCACAACCACCACCACTACCACATCGCCGCCACCAGCTGGAACTGCAGTGATTGGGGCACAGCGGTATTTGTATTGTTCAATTGCTCAAAAACTTAATTCTTCCATCTATCAACTCGACACAACCTTCCAGACAACTATCCCCTCTTCTTTAATGACACTTAACTGTCCCCCTCTTCTACACTGAACATCCTCGGTCTGTCCATTACTTATAATCTGAACTGGAATCTTCACATCTCATCTCTAGCTAAAACAGCTCCTATGAAGATAGGTGTTCTGAGACGTCTCCGCCAATTTTTCTAACCCCCCCCCCGGCTGCTAACTCTGTACAAGGGCCTTATCCGTTCATGTATGGAGTGTGCTTCACATGTCTGGGAGGGTTCCACTCATACTGCTCTTCTAGACAGGGTGGAATCAAAAGCTTATCGTCTCATCAACTCCTCTCCTCTAACTGACTGCCTTCAGCCTCTCTCTCACCGCCGCAATGTTGCATCTCTAGCTGTCTGCTACCGCTATTTTCATGCTAACCTAACCTAACAAGACCCCTTGAGGAGCGCCACGTGCCAGATATTTCTTCCCGGGCTTGTTTTAAACCTACACTCACTCTCATTCTAGATTTACACCCTCACCACCACCACCACCATCACCACTATAATAGAAATGTAAATTCATACTTCTATCGTTCACTTAAGTTTCAGGTCCTCCTATGAAACTGTTGTATGTAGCCTCTCCTCTCCTCCCCTCTCTCCCCTCTCCACTCCTCTCCTCTCCTCTCTCTCCCCTCCTCTCCTCTCCTCTCCTCTCCTCTCCTCTCTCCCCTCTCCTCTCCTCTTCTCTCCTTTCCTTTCCTCTCCTCTCCTTTCTCCTTTCCTCTCCTTTCTCCTCTCCTTTCCTCTCCTCTTTCCTCTCTTCTCCTCTCTTCTCCCCTCTCCTCTCTCCTCTTTTCGTCTCCTCTTTTCTCTCCTCTCTCGTTTCTCCTCTCCTCTCTCCTCTCCTATCCTCTCTACTTTTTCCTTTCCTCTCCTATTTTCTCTCCTCTCCTCTCCTCTCCTCTCTCCTATCTTCCTTCCTCTCCTCTCCTCTGCTCTCGTCTCTCCTCCTTTCCTCTCCTCTCTCCTCTCTTCTTTCCTCTTCTCTCCTCTTCTCTCTCTTCTCTCCTCTTCTCTCTCTCCTCTCCTCTCCCATCCTCTTCTCTCCTTTCTCTTCCCCTCTCTCCTCTCCTCTCCTCTTTCCTCTCTTCTCTCCTCTTCTCTCCTCTCCTCTCCTCTCCTCTCCTCTCCTCTCCTCTCTTCTGTCCTCTCTCCTCCTTTCCTCTCCTCTCTCCTCTCCTCTCCTTTCTTCTCTCTTTTTTTTTCTTTTCTTCTCTTCTCTTTCTTTCTCTTCTCTTTCTTTTCTTTTTTCTTTCCTTCTCTTCTCTTTTTCTCCTCTCTCCACTTCTCTTGTCTCTCCTCTCGTCTTTTCTATCCTCTCTTCTGTTCTGTTCTCTTCTCTTCTCTCCTCTTCTCTCCTCTTATATTCTCTCCTCTTTTCTTTTCTTCTCTCTCCTCTTCTGTTTCCTCTCCTCTCCTCTTTCCTCTCCTCTTTTCTCTCCTCTCCTCTTTTCTCTTCTCTCCTCTCCTCTCCTCTCCTCTCGTCTCCTCTCCTCTTATCTTTTCTCCTCTTCTTTTGCCCTTCCTTTAGTGCTTTCTCTTATTCTTTTTTCTTGTGTGTTTGATTCCGACAGAGAGAGAGAGAGAGAGAGAGAGAGAGAGAGAGAGAGAGAGAGAGAGAGAGAGAGAGATTTCTCCTTGGCGGAGCCATCATCCTCCGGCAAGTCAAATCTTGTTAAATTACGGAAATAGTATGGATTAGGGATAGTAGATTACGAAAAGTCTGCATTAAGGATAGTGGATTAAATAAATTGTCTGTATTAAGGGCGTCAGATTAAGGAAATATTGGGAATTAATGATAATACACTAAATAAATAGTCTGATTAAAGATACTGGATGAAATAATTGTCTGGATTAAAGATAGCAGATTAAGAAAATAGCCTGAATTAAGGACAGAAGACTGAAAAGGCATTCTTGATTTATGCCAGTGAATTAAGGACATTCCCTGGATGAAGGTCATTACGTTAAGAAAAGAGTTTACACTAACTATTATATACAAAACAGTACTCAGGGACGAGGGACTGAAATGTTCTTTAAAGGAGCAAATGCTGTGCTTATATAGAGATATGTCATTCTTATATTGTAATTTCTTATGAGAATTTGAAACTAGAGTCCATATTGGTGTTTGCTGTGTGCTCGTAACCTGTTCATTAACCCGTTAAGTTTTTGGTACGTATATATACGTCCAAGAGGTACGTATATATACGTACCTCTTGGAGAAGTGTTTAATACGTACAAATACGATTTCGTTTTTGAGCCATATTACGGCCTTCAGTTTTCTTTGTATAAATAAGACTTGTCACTAACAGTAATAAAGAATATTTTGACAAGTCAGGAGTGAATGTTTTCATATACACATCTATCTTTTGGGCTTGAATTTAATATTGACTGAATACTTCTGTGGGAATTGAGACATATTTGGGAATTATTTTCGATGCCTATGTCAACTTCCACATATGAAAGCAATAAAGGGAAATTTAAAGCTACGGTACTGGAGAGGGATCAAGATTTTTGTTATGAATGTTGCGGAGTTGGCTACACTGGGAGGGCTGCTCTCTTTCCCAAACAATCATTGCATTAAAAAAGAAGATACTTTCTCTTGATAAATTACTTCTCAAATCTATAACCAGTAAGGCATAAGAAATAACAAACGAGACTTCACAGTAATCAGAAAAGAAAACTGAAAGTCTTAAAACTCATAGTATGTTGTATTCTTTGAGAACTGTGGGTGTCGTAACCACGGCCCCGAGACGTGGGGTGTTGCCACATGCACAGCCAACCATTTACTTGAACGTACAATTCTTGTTGATTTTATTTGTAATTTGTAATGCAAAGAAGTACTTACTCGTTACAAATATAAACGTGACAATAAAAGCTTTAAAAAACATAAAAATAAAATTATGCATCCCTAGCCTGACATCTTGAGCTCTGAGGAGGGATAAAAAAAAATTCAGGAATCAAAATCTTCTGGTAGCCACACATCCATTCAGGGCACGGGAATAATACACATATAAAAGGATTTGTTACTTGTTTTCTCATTTTACAGGATGAATAAAGAACATGC